>NC_047041.1:18112911-18367297 GCF_011762595.2 Tursiops truncatus
CAAGAAATATCTTTAAGAACCCATTATCTGTCAGTTTCCTTAGGAACTGGGAGTAAACAATCTAGTGGGAAACCAGAGAAGTGACTGACATTTACTGTAGAGAGCATAGGATAGAGAAGGGAGGGATGGAGGGCGTTCTGACATAAAATGGCATGATGCCTTAAGACAGTTGCTAGTCATCAAGCAAGGTTAGAGTGAAGGAAACATGTGGGCAAGTAGATAGAGGTAATACTAGAACAGCAGTTAGGAGCCAGATTCTGAACTGATCCGTTTGCAAGATAGCTTGAAAACTTAGAAGCTGCATGCTCGCTGGATGATTTTAAGAATGGTAGAAGATTTTCCCAAAATGAAGTCCCTGCTCTGTTCACCGATCTGAAATACTAGCACAGCTCAAAGGAGCCAAGGATTTTGAGTGGGACAAAACACTTTGCATACCTCCCCCCAACACATGCATTAGAGAAGAAGCATCTTAGCCAGAAAACACCATGGCTGTGACCCATTCCTCTTATCGCCTTCCTCACTACCCTCAAAACATCTCTTTCCGTTGCTCTATTCCCAGGCTTTTATTGTGACAAGTGGGAAAAAGGATGAAAATGCAAAACTGAAGAAGCCCAGAAGATGCAGCAGATTACAGGGCTACAGAGGGAAGAATATCCAGGAGGCGGGAAAAGGTATCCCCACAGTGGGGTGGCTGGACCATGAGGCATAAGCGACAGCCAGGTGCTTGGGGCAGAAAAGTTTTGGGGAGAGGAGAGAAAATCTGCTATTGTGAGGAATGGAACTAAAGAAAGAGATTCAAAAGGAGAATTTTTTGGCAGTCTTTCTTTATGTGGTGCAATATAACACACAGCTGCTTCAGGACACCTCTGAACACGCCTGTGTTACTTTTCAATGTTTTTGGAGTCAGGTTGTTTTTTTTTTTTCATGTTAAGGTAATATTGGTGAGGGTTGGTCACTCATTTTATTTGGTTTATGTATTTGGGTTATATATTCATACACTGTTTCCTAATCGTGAAAGCCCCAAGGGTCTAGCACCCAAAACGGTAAAAGGAACCTGGATGGGAGAAAAATGAAGGCACAGAGAGCAGCAGATCTGGAGCAGGAAGTGTCTGGAGAAGGAAGAGAACTGTATGGTGTAGGTTAATGGAGATAGATTTCACCCACTTCTTCATTTTGACCACATCCACTCTTGTTGTACAAATGATCACAAGTCCATAGCCTAAGACCCTGGAGAAATTAGATGAGACCTAGATAATATAAATTACGATCAAGGGAAAATTCATTAAAGGTGGAAACGTCCCCTGCTGGGGTCAGTACCCACCCTGACCCTATCCTCACATGCCCCCCTTGAAGGAGGGACAGAGAGGAGTGATGGTCCCTGAGAGGGTCAGTTCCTTGAGAAATGCTGGGGGTGGGGAGGAGGTCGGTTTTTTGCCAAGATGAAGTCATCAGAACGACGGCAGGTGGCAGCGGGCCGTGAGGGAAAGGCTGGGCAGAGCTAGTGCATTATGCACCTTGTGGAGGGATTGAGACAAAGGCCAGGACTCCCTTGGGCAGAAGGAGAATCTGCACAGGCAGTGGCCGTCCCTTTGTCCCTTCTCTAGAGATCTTGGCCTTTCTGTTCCTGGAAACATCTGACAACTTGCTCTGAGGTATGTAAATTGCTCTCACTGGAGACATTCCAGAGTCTTCTTCCAGCCACAGACAGTCTAAGCTGGCTCCCTGGCTCCCGTGACCATTGGAAGGACTCACAGGAGGCCCGTGAGCAGCCCAGCATGTGAGTGGTACAAATATGTGTTGAGAGCAGAGCGCCGTTGTACCAGAATCAGAACATCCAGGCCATAAACAGGGCTTTGGGTGTTAGTTCCCTCCAAGAGGGAAGGAGTTATGGATGGCCCTGTACCCAACATGATATTTCTTTTTATACTCATCTATTCCCTGAGCCATTTCCTCAAGACCCAGCAGCCTGGTCACACTGTTAGACAGATAATGGCCAATGACCCAAAAGCTAGGGCTCTGGCCTGGTCCGAGTACCCCACTCTGATCCTAGAGAGCATGGGAGATGATCGCTGAGGTGTCTGCAGGCAGGTGTCTGTAGGCAGAGGCTCCTCTCAGGCTAAACATGGCCTTCTAGACCTCAGGTAGTGGAAGCACCATCTTACCACTTCTGACATAACCAGGTACCAGGCTGCTACCTAAAAGGCCCTCATACTCCAAAATCATGCTCCCTCTGGGCCCCAAACTTTGCTGTCTGGGTACCAGCTTTATCATGCTAGTGCTGCCTTGTCCCCAGCGAGGCCCGTGCACTGACTATGCCACTGCTTTCAGGCAAACAGGTCCAATCTGGACAATTCACTGTCACAGGTAAGTACAGACATTTCACCCATAAGCAGAAACCGTTCTTTCCAGACAACAGCCTTGGCCACTTGTCTCCTCAAACTGAAACCGAGCAGGGCCCTGTAGGGCTCCTGGGCACAGAAGCCTTTCTGTGTCTCCCATTTCTTGATTACAGGAAATAGACTTCATTCAGCCTCCATGACCTTCCCTGAGCTCCAATGGGCAGGTTCAAACGCTGCTAATTAGGGATTGAGGAGATGCAAGATAAGGGAGGAAAAGTCAAAAGAAACAATAGTGCAGGCTTGGGGCAGGGTCCTGGTTCCCCCTCAAGGAATAAACATAACAATATCTTTGAGCTATTTTGCAGATATTCCCCCACCAGGTGGGAGAAATTAACAGTATGCTGCCCACAAGCAGGTAGACTCCAGACCAGTTGGAACCAGAAGGCTGACAATGGCGACTCCCACTTACGTCACCACCAACCAATCAGAAGAATGTCCATGAGCTGACCACGCCCTCCTCATTGAACCATTACCGTAAAACTCCTCACTACCCCCTCCAGGTTGGGACACACAGTTTTGAGGGCATTAGCCCCCTGTGGCCTCCTTTGCCTAGCAAAACAATAAAGCTATTCTTTTCTACTTCACCCAAAACTCTGTCTCTGAGATTTAATTCGGTGTTGGGGTACAGAGGCCAGATTCCACATCAAAACCAATGAGTGAATTCAGTCATCTGGGGGACCACCCATGAGCACTCCTGCCATCCTCTCTGCTTCCTCCTAAAAGCCACTCCTTCCTCTCCAGATGGGTTGACTGCCACTCTCAGGGGCTGACCAGAAGATTATGCTGAAGGTCTCGTGTTTCCTTTTCAGGCAGTTCTCCACAAAGACTTAGATTCACAGGCAGGATAGCCCAGCAATTAAGCATGTGGGCTCCCAAGTCAGATAGCCTGTGCGCAAATCCAGCCTTTACTACTTACTATGTTACCATAGGCAAATGTTACTATCACCACTAAGCCTTAGTTTCCCCATGTGTAAAGTGAGAATAATAATAGTACATAATTCAGAGAATTCTTTGAGAACTGAATGAGAAAATGCACACCTCATATTAAATTCTCCATGTTAGTTGTTGTCATTATTTCCTATTGTATGCTAACTCCTCAAAAAGCTCACAGTGTAGTCACTACACACTGTTGGAAGAAAAGAAGTGAATATCAGTTACTAACTTCAATTCAGAATAATAAAGATACAGTCAATTCTCAATATTCACAGATTCCACATCTGTGGATTCGCCTATTCCCTAGAATTTATTTGTGACCCTAAAATCAGGACTTGCAGTGCTTTTGTGATCACTCCTAGATATGCACAGAGTAGTGAAAAATGTCAATTGTCAACACGCACATTCTTAGCTGGGGTTGAACAAGGCAAACTCTCTCTACCTTCTTGCTCCAGCAATCCTACTGTATGCAGTGTGCTTTTCATGATCTATTAAGTGTCACATTTTTGTGCTTTTTGTTGGTGATTTTGAGGCAGGAGATAGATGGGCTCCAGGCTAGACATTTACAACTGACCTCCTGTTCACACTTCCTGGGGTGAGAAGAAGGTGGGCTCCAGGCCGGACATTCATTACCAGCCTCCTGTTTACATTTCCTGAAGCAAGAGACAAATGGGCTTCAGGACTACACGTTTATGACCGGACTCCTGTCTGTATTTCAAGATCTGCACCTCGATATAAATACCAGCGACAGAAATAGGGTAAATAACCAGACATTGGACATTTTTATGGCAGGGCCAGAGTGGGAATAAACCCTGTTAAGAGATCAAGAGGTCATACATTTCCCACCCTTGGGGCAAGGGAAACGTTGCACCTTGGGGATCAAAAAGGAGGGGGCACCACCCCATAATAGGTGATGCTAAGGCCTCTGGGCTGTAATCCATCTTGGAGAAGAGTTGCACACGCATGTTGGGGAGGGCCCTAGGGCAGGTCAGGTGTGGAAAGAGAAACCAGATAATTGGCCAAAGGTAAACAAAGACCCGGAAGAACTGCCCTGTATAAATGATCACCCAACCACGGCTCCCAGGGGAAATATGGGGTTAGTTTTCTGTGAGCCTCTGGTCACAACATCTTCATCAACCGATCAACGCTTAACTTTGTTTTACGTGTTGCTATTTAAAGATAACTTATTTAATCCATATTGTCAATTCATTAACACTGAACTCACAGCCAACAGCGCTACAACTCATGCTTGAATGAAGCTTGTGTTATAAATAACTGCCTCTTTACTGCACTCCTCCTTATTAGGGGGGACTCCCACTCCCTTCCTCTCTGTGTGTGCATCTCTGCCTTGCTTCTATCTTCAGTAAACAAACTGTTTCTCTGTGTGCTCTCCCATGTTGTGTGCTATGGCTCTAATACTAAACTTTGTACCTGTTTTTACAGTTTTGCCTGCGTGCGAAAGGCATTTTTCACTGAGGGAAAGAGCCAGGGGGGTGTCGTGACTAGGATTCCTGGTTTTCATACAGGCTACCCAGGTTCAGTTCCTGGGCGGGGAATTAAGATCTCGCTTCACACCACCACTCACTGCTGCCTCTCTGAGATCAATTTCGCTGTTTAAATTGGTCCCCAAACGTGGCGTTGAAGTGCTACTGTTCTTTAAGCGCAAGAAGGCTATGATATGCCTTAAGTTGAAATTACATATGTTACACCAGCTTCATTCAAGCATGAGTTGTAGCGCTGTTGGCTGTGAGTTCTGTGTTAATGAATCAACAATATGGATTAAATAAGTTATCTTTAAATAGCAACACGTAAAACAACGTTATGCGTTGATCGGTTGATGAAGATGCTGTGACCAGAAGCTCACAGAAAACTAACCCCGTATTTCCCCTGGGAGCCATGGTTGGGTGATCGCTAACCCAGTGATCGTGAAGACTTTATACAATCTACCTACTGTGAACAACAAGAATCAACTGTGTGTAGAAAGAGCCCAGAGAACCCAGAGGAGCATCTATCAGCGCTGCCAGAGGAAAAGGCTTCTTAGAGGAGAGATTTCTGAGCCCACCTGGCAGAAGAACAGTGAGAGCTTCTGTGGGTCCGAGGGCTGGTGTGAAGAGAGAGGGGCCTCAACACACGCAAAGCTCAGAGGCCTGGAGGCACGTTTGTGAGCGGCTGAGATAGAAGCCCAGAGGCAATCTGTCCTCCTTTCATTTGAAAATATTTATTGAGTGTCAGTCATGCAGGGCTGAGGGCTGAGACTTGCGGGGTGGGAGTGGGTAGAGGTGTGGGGGGCAGAGGTAGAGAAAAGCCCTGGACGCCACACTAAGGGCTGGAATTAACCCCAGGCCTTTAAGGCAGGAGTGTGTAGGGACCCAAGGTGGCCAAGAGCAAAAGTCGTGGGTACAGCTAAACACTTCCTTTTAGTTACACAGTAGACTAAACAACCCCAGGAAGCTACATTTCCTTCCCTGGAAATACTAGAGGACAGTAGAAGTCTCTGCATTTCTCAAAGCCAGGTTTTGTTATTCGCTTGGGTAACACCATCCAGGGTCTGTCATTGTGCTGAGATTTAAGTACAAACGCCATCAGCCTCTCTGACTCAGCCTCTGTTTCGCTCCTTAGTCCACCTCTGGCCACTTCCTTCTCACACCTTCCACACCAGCCACACAGAGCTCCTCTTATCCTTCCATGAGCCGTGCTCTCTCTTGTCTCCAGGTTTTGCTGTGTTTTGCCTGGATTGTGGTTTCCCCTCCCCTCAGCCCTCTGCCTGTAACATGCTTTGTGTACTCTCTTCATCCTCTAGGTCTCAGACTAAAGTCACTTTCTTCAGGAAATCATGCCCATGGACATTCCCTATATGACACTTTCCACAGTGACTTGTTTTGCATGATTTATTGTCCATCCTTGACAAATAGACCATAAGCTCTGAGAAGGCAGGAACCGTGTATGTCTGATTTACTGTCTGTAGCCCTCCTACCTAGTGCTTGGCACTTAGAAGGTGCCTGTGAGACCAAAGGCAAGGAAAGAACAGGTTTACCCCAGGGGATTTTGGCATCCAGCTCACTATGAATTACTGGGGTTTTCCAATACGTTGAAGGTTGAATGTTCCATTCTCCACTATGGGGAATGCATGGTCTCCTGAGATCCAGATTTCCTGAAGCCCCATGCACTTCTAATGATGATTAAGTTACTGGAGGTGCGGAGTTTACCCTCCAGCCAGCAGGACCCTCTGTGAACTGTGGAACAATTGATTCTCCTCCAATGCATTAAATGCACTTAAATGTCTATAATTACAGTTGCATTTTCTAGAAGGACACTAATTAACTTTAATTCATGGTTTATACTTATTGCCTGGGAGCAAGAAACTAAAAAGTATATTGTATCAGTGGGGAGATATTCTGCTTCTTTGCTTTGAAGTGGGTCTTGTTGGAGTTCTTTCCACTCACCCTTCAAGATCCAGCTCCCGTCCTGTTCTACTATGGTAGGTCATTTGCCCTGATCTCTAGGGGATGAAGGGAGAGAGGAAAACAGGAGACTATTCCAGGTTAGTCTCTGAGAGTGTCAGTGTCTTGATTTAGTGACTGGTTTTGTAGGTTCAGAAACTTCATTTGTCGCTGCATCCATGGCTGGTCTCTTCACTGACTCACACTGATCAGACTCATAAGAGACTGAGTCATAACCAGAAAGCAGACTCTTCTCACTTGGTGGGAGGAAGGTGCATTGTCAGTATTGGGGATATTGGTGGTTGTGATCCAGGCATTCCTGTCCTCATGTCCCAGAAGGTCAAAGGACATGAGAGATTCTTGAGGTACGTTTTATTCTAGCTATACCCCGATCAAGCAGAGAGAGCATGGAGGTCAAAGGACATGAGATATTCTTGAGGTACGTTTTATTCTAGCTATACCCTGATCAAGCAGAGAGAGCAGGGATTATTATTCCCACTTTTTAAAGAGACTGAGGCTCAGAGCGATTTTACCCAAATGTCATGATTTGCTGAGTCTTCGGAGTCCTTAATTACAAGTTCAGAAAGTTGGATGAAACCAGGGTCGAGTTTTATGAACTGTGATCCTAGTCATCAGAAATCTAAATGGATATAACTCATGAGAATTTTTATTGAAAACAGCAGTAACTTAAGTCAGGAGAGCCCTAACTTGCTAATGGGATGGGGCTCAAATTTGGACCAAATACATCTGGAGATTTCAGTCTCAACCATTTCCCTTTGCCTCTGTCTTAGCTCAAGCACACAGCCACAATCCCCACCTCTCCCCACCCCCGACCCCCAGGCAGGAGGACCAGCCTTTGGAATCCCTGTATTAGTCATTCATTGGCTATGGGCTGACCGGGGGTGCAGGAGGGGGCAGTGGCCTGTAACTTCCCAGATGAGGTGCCTCCTGTCAGCTAAGAGCAACTCTCCTGGGAAGGGGGCAGCTGGGCCCTTAGCAGCCAACACCACAGCAGCAGCAGCGGGGGCTGGATGTGCTGTCCTGGAGAAGGGGATCTGCGTGCCTCACGACGACATCTGCTACAGTCCCTAATCCTATGTGCCGTCCCTCTCACCTCCAGGCATCTTGTCAGGCTCTTCTCTCTGCCTGGAACTCATTTCCCCTCTTTTTGCTCAGATAAATCTTACTTCCCCTTTAAGCCTCATCTTAGTATCACTTCCTCCAGGAAGCCTTTGCCAACCCTTCAAGACTAGTCAAGGCTCTCCTGTGTTTTCCCATTTACACCACGTTATGCATCAAAGCTGACCTCCTGCTTGCCCGTGCCCACCTCTACTGTAAGCTTAGGAGGCCAGGGACCATCTCTGCCTTGTGTTCTTCTCTATCCAGCATTTTGAACCATTATTCCTGGCACTCAATAAAGGCTTTTAGTGTAGGGAATTAATAATGTTCTTCTACAGGATTTAACCTTGAAAAAAGTCACTAATTGAGCTAGGTATACCACAGTAGAGGCAGGTAGGCGGTAGTGATAGCTACACTATCCCCCCTCCCCCAATTATCATGAACTGCAGGAGAGTTTTCAGAGCCAGAAAAAGTTGTGCTTATGTTGAACAACTGCTGGTCTATTTTGAATTCATAAGCACAGTGAACCTTGTAATGGATATTCCCCCTCTTTGCTTTGGGTTCTAGGAAGCTCAGAGCCCAAGCCCCCAATTAAGGAAAAAGAGTGAATTTTCTAATTCTAAATACAAGCAGCAAAGTTCCTTTTAAGGAACTTTGAAGGCTTGAGGGAAGTGAAAATCCCAGGGTGGGATCTGGACTTGAAGCAAGTGAAGTGAAGAGATGGGTACAGGTGTTTGGGAAGGGAGGCAAGAAGCCAATGAGGAGGGGGCCAGAGACCAGAGAAGGGAGGGGAGACAGCAGAACAGCGTGGTGAGGGACAATTAGAGAAAGTGAGTTGCTGAGAAATCCCCCATAAGGTTAAAAGCAAGGGTTTCGAATATCTTAGGTTGCTGTAGTCCTAGGGCATGAACCACTTCCATTGTCTTGAACCTTCAGCTACTCATATATTTTAGGGCCAGTGGAATTTCAGAAAATGAGGGGATCAGGAAGTGTCTGGTCAGGGGTCACGTGATACAGAAAAGAATCGGCATATGCTTGAAGTGAGATGACTCACAAACTGAAACTCAGTGCCAGCAGGAGCTCAGATCCAGGGGGAATATAAGTCACTGCCCCTCCAAATTCTCCGACACATTAGAGGAAGCACGGGTTCACTTGAATCTTAAAATGATTACCACATTAGAGGTAATCACTTCATTACCTCAGATGGCACCTATATTAAAATTCTATTTTAACAACTATTGTTCTCTAATTCAGAAATCATAAACTGTTGGCCCTCGTAGCCACCTGATTCAACCCCTCACGTCACAGCAGAGACCGAGGCATGGAAAGGTGAAGTTCCTTATCCCAGATCACCGTCTCGGTTTCTTCACCTATCAAATAGGAGGTTTGGACTTCAAATTTTGTAAATCTTAACTCACAAGTAAGATCATAAAGTCCACTAGGGCAAGGGTCACATCAAATAACTGGGATTTCCGTAACATTTAATGAATAGTGGAAAGTGGTGGAAAGGTGACAGAAATTGACCCTTGAGAAGAAAGGGAGCGATAAACTAACAGCTTACCCTCCTCCTTCTAGAAACATCTTCCTCCTCTTGTTGCACATGGAGTGCTTAACTCTCCACTCTTAAGGAGACTACCAGTCAATAGGGTGGTAAGCTGAGGATAAGTGAGTTGTTCCTGCTATTACTGATGTTTCTGAAGAGCAACCTAACTAGTGTTTACGATTCTTTAACTCCTCTTCTGTTTAAATGTTCAAGAGCTCTTCTCTGAGTTGAGAGAGACAATAACCTACCAGGGAAGAAAATACTTCCTGGTCCTCAACATTGAAGTTGGAACAAAGGCAATATTAACTCATAACTATTTGTGGAGAGTTTGAAACTCAACCCCAACTCTTCCTCTGAATTCATCAGACACTATTAAATAAACATCAAAGTATTAAGTATCATGATTCGGCCAGCAACCATAAGAAGACTTCTCCATTTTTTAAATATTAAAAAACTGGGTTTTGAAAAAGCACAAAAACTTCTTTTTCCTACTTTGAATAAACAGGAAATAGAAGGTAATGGTGAGTTAACCGCATAATCTAATATTTAACATTTCTTATGCTAATCTGGCAAAGAACCTCTGTGTGGTTTATTAAAATTTGCATTTTGTGTATAGACCTAAAAGGGAAAAATTTTAATGTATGTATCTATAAAAATAATTATACGTACTTTTTGTTAAAGAAAAATAGGCTGAATTCCCCTTCCTTTTTCTCTAGCAACCTCAGAAGTGGAGTGTACAAAAGGCAATGCTGGGGAGAAGCTTCTTGTTTCGGAAGATTTAACTCAGTTTAAATTCCTTGCTGTGTAAATGGGTAATTTCAGGAATGAAGGTCTCCAACAAGAGCTGTGTGCGCCCTCTGCTGGCGATCAGAGGGCTAAGGCAAGCATTTCCAATTCAGTGATTCTGGGCAGAAGTGCTGCCAGCAAGGACGAGAGAAAGGGAGACTCCAAAAGGTTAAGTCACTGCTTCCGCTGGAAAATAGGAACACAGCACAGTGGGGTTTTTCTTTGTGATGAGCTTCCTTAAACACCTTATCTGTAGCTCAAAAAAAATTTTTTGAGCAAAGCTGATCTATAAATGGACAGGTACGGCTTTAAGAAAGGCTTGGTTTGTCTCATTTTGGTGAGCTCTGTCAGAAAGGGCAAAGGTTCCTGACAGGCTTGACCTGAGAATCAAAAAATCTAGTATTTATTCTAAGGTTCTGTACAAATGCATTACTTTCTGGTCTCCTTCTCGGGGAAATAAGTCCCATGAGGCCAGAGGCTGTATCACCTTCAGCTTAGCCTCCTCAGCCCCTGAACCCAATGCCTGGCCTGTAACAGGGCTGTAATAAACATCTACCAAATGAATGACTAGCTGTGAAGAGGACTCTGGATTCAAGGTGCCTGTGCTGCTGACTTAGATATTGAGCACAGGCAAGACAGGTTTCCCGAGTCATGGCTGGACCCTCTCCATGACAAGGCTGAGAGCTTTTGAAGAGCTCTTTAAAGAGCTTATGAAGGCCATCCTTACTCAGTTTGTGAAGGGAACCTTCATGAATGTAGCACCAGGTGGCTCAGTGGCTGCCCTAGAAGGGGTTAATAATACCCAAGTCATGTAAGAGCTATGAATCACTTCACAGGTGACACTATGCCTTCACGGGTATCTCAGTTGATCTCAATAGTCCTTCGAAATGATCATTCCTCCTCTTTTACAGAGGTAGCCCTGAGCCTGGCAAAGGTGGACTGCGGCTTTCATGGCAATCAAGTCATAAGACAGAAATGCACGTGGTTTCTGTCCCCCAATCCAGAGCTTTCCCCACCTCCTCCTAATCTCCGTAAGATTGAATGGTCCCCTCCCACTCTCCGAGTTGGTTGAGGCTAAAATTAGAGGGGGCAGTCACAGCTTTTAAAGATCAGCCTAGTAAGTCATATCACGGACATCTTCTCTTAGTACTGGTGACAGCCAGGTGACGGGAATTACAAAGGCTGGGCTGGCCAGGCTGCCTGCACCAACTGGGTGAACAACCCCGTAAATGGCTTTCTCTTCCCTGGTCGTTGTCCAGGACATTACACACCGACTTGCGTCGTCATGCAAGTTTGCTCGGGGCGAGACTGTGGAACACTTCCCCAGAAAGCAGACTGAAAAGCACCTGCACTGGGTCAGCGGTCAACGAGATTTATACGTTAGGACCGGAGTGACCCCTAGTCAGGGTTTGCTAGTGACTTGGTTGGTCTGTTTGATTTCTGGGAAAGCAAACAAAAGCCCAGCAGCCAGATGTTTGCTTAGGTCCTGGCTTCACTGGGAGAACAAACCCGTGAGGAGCGTGACGATGGGAGGCGTTGCTTCGTGTCTTTGTACTGGACGTTCCTCATGTTGCCCTTTTATTCCTCACCTGCCAAACAACACCTCTATGCAGCCAGCAAGAACCAGAGTCAATGGCAGCTTTCCTGACATCCCCCTTCCAAAGCACCCTGGGCTTACTCACCTCAGAGCCCTTATCACCCTGAATTTTAACTGTTTACATGTCAGTTCCCCCCAGTGACTCAGTTCTTTAAGAACCGGGACCATGTCCTTCATCTCTGTATGAAAGAAAAACGTTGGCTATTCATTGAGTCCCAGAAGCCCAGAGTACAGTCCAGTGGCTTTTAAAGTTTTTGACACAACCTACAGTAATAAATACATTTTATATCATGATCCAGGAGGAAATATACGTGTTTATATATATAAACGTGTATTTATATACCTATGCATATACATGTAGTATTTTTGTTTGCTTGTTTGTTTGTTTTCGGCTGCGTTGGGTCTTCATTGCTGTGCGCGGGCTTCCTTTAGTTGCGGCAAGCAGGGGCTCCTCTTCGTTGCAGTGCACAGGCTTCTCATTGCCATGGCTTCTCTTGTTGCATAGCACGGGCTCTAGGTGTGCAGGCTTCAGTAGTTGTGGCATGCAGGCTCAGTAATTGTGGCTCGTGGGCTCTAGAGCGCAGACTCAGTAGCAGTGGTGCACGGGCTTAGTTGCTCCGTGACATGTGGGATCTTCCCGGACCAGGACTCGAACCCGTGTCCCCAGCAATGCAGGTGGATTCGTAACCACTGTGCCACCGGGGAAGTCCCTACATGTAGTTTTTAACAAAACTAAAACAAAACTTCACAAAATAAGACTATACGGAGTGCTAATATCTGGGATTTTTTTCTAGTTCATTCTCTATTATTTTTCCAAATGTTTATTGTGATACACTAATTTTATTTTAATGAATGAATGTCAACTTGCAGTTTGAGAACTATTAGTGTAGTTGATTTCATCTTCCCCCTCCCCCATCCCCGCCCCCACCTCCATCTTCTGTCATTATTTATTGAATGCTTCACCCTGGGGGAGGAGTAAGGAGTTCTATTTGGGGGATGCATCAGGGTAGAGAGAGATGGAGTACAGATGGATCATGGAGGAAACAGTGTTCTCTGTATTCCCCTTTCAGCCCCTCGGATTTGGGTTTGAGCTCCTATAAATAGAATGGAGTATTTGAAATTAACTAGTGAAACCTTATAAAACTTCAGGCACAAGTAAGGCTGCTTCAGGGTCTAGATCACGAATCTGTACACTACAACCTTTGGGCCAAATCAACATGTTCACCTGTTTTTGTAAATAAGTTTTATTGGAATAGAAACACACACATTAATTTGCATATTGTCTAGAGCTGCTTTCCCTGTAACTGCAGGCTTGAATAGATCAAGATTCTATGATCGGGACTTCCCTGGTGGTCCAGTGGTAAAGAATCTGCCTTCTAATGCAGGGGACTTGGGTTCGATCCCTGGTCAGGGAACTAAGATCCCACATGCCACATGGCAACTAAGCCCATGCACCACAGCTATTGAGCTCCACGCCTCAGTGAGAGAGCCCACGTGTCGCAAACTACAGAGCCCACACGCTCTGGAGCCCATGCGCCACAACTAGAAAAGAGACAACCCACACGCCACAACTAGAGAGACGCCCGTGTGCCACCACAAAAGGTCCTGCATGCCACATCTAAGACCCAACACAGCCAAAAAAATAAAGACAATAAATTTTAAAAATAAATAAATATATTTTTAAAAAAGATCCTATGACCTACAAAGTCAAAAATATTTACCATCTGGTCCTTTTGTAGGAAACGTTTGCTGACCCCTGGTGTGGATGGAAAGTGTTTTCTCCTTCTCCTGGAGGAAACTGGCATGGCTCTGAGACATCCAAGGCAGAACCCTGGGCATGGGGAGTATCCTTCCCAAGACAGGCCACATCATTCTTCCCCCAGCATTTGCCGGCTGTGGACATGGACCACCAGCAGCACAGCCTGAGCAGGAAAAGCTGAACAGGGTGGATTCCGAGTGGGGACCACTGCTGCAGGCTGCAGTACTGCCTTTGGAAGTACTGGGAAGCACTAGATGTATCACTGTGACTGCAGAGATGAGGACCTGAAAGCCAGCTGACACAGGGCTTCATCTGCATTCTCAGTGCCTGGAGTAGGAAAGGTACTTGGAGGGTGCTAAACAAATGTTTGCTGAATATTTCTTAAATGAGAAAGGAATTGGTGGCATGCAGTGTAGAAACTGAGCTTTATCACAACCCCGCTGGAAGACAATGCCAGTAGTAAAGAGCCTGGATGCCTGCAGCCCAGAACTGCAATCCTCTCTCTTAGTTAGAGCTCAAGATATCTCTTCTCAGCTGCTTTGGCAACTAATATCAAAGATAATAATATTAGAGCTAACAATAAATAAATATTGTGTGCTTATCAAGTGCCAAGCATTTATTCTAGGTCCTTTATATATAGCAATTCATTTGTATTCTTTTGATAGGAAATTCTATTTTAATCTCATTTTACAAATAAGGAGGCAGACACAGAGAGGTTATGTAACTTGCCCAAGGAGAAACAGCTAGTAAGTAGCAGAGCCAGATTTTGAAAATGGGATGATCTTTGTAGAAAAAAAAAATTGGATGCTGAGATTATCAGAGCTGCTGGCTTGTTTGCTGAATCCAGTGAATTTTCTTTTTTCTTTTTGCTGTCACCTAAGAATGTATTGACTCATTTAACAAATCTTTAGTAGTGTGCCCTGTGTCTTTTCTGTTTTGCCTGCAATTGGTCTAGAGGTGGGCATGTTAGTCTGGTCAGTAAGAGGTAGGAAGCCAGCTGGGGCTTCTGAAACAGATTTTCCCCCATGAAAACTCCACTCACAGGCACAGGCAGAGTAGAAAGATGGATATGACCGGGATGCCTGATCATGCTGTACAGCCACCACTTTCTCCTGCAAGTGCCTACGTCTGCGTTTCTTCTTTGTGAGATTAATAAACCCCTATTTTTTAAACCATTTTTTAGTCAGATGTTCCGTCAATCAGACAGTCTCCAGCCCATTATCCTGTTATAGTGCCTTCATAGCTCTGATCGCTATCAGAAAGTATCTCATTCATTGATTAGTTTCCTTATCTTCCTGTCCCCCCACTTCCTCTTCTAGAACATAAACTCCCAGAACAGGGTTCTAACCTCCGTTATTCACTGCTCTGTGCCCAGAGCCTAGACCACGTCTGGCCAAAGGGTTGGGGAATCCCAATATAATCCCAAGAGGCTCACAGTTCAGTGGGGAAACAAAAAGTGTTACGATAAATGTCATCTTAGAGGTAAAAATCACAGAAGACTAATCTGCTCAGGGACTGTGCCTTACAAAGTTGTTGTGGGCCATCTGGTCTCAGCTTCTTCCCCTGGCATCCAACCCCCCTCTTCCCCCCCACCAGCCAAAATTGCATAGGTCAAAGTAGAAAACCTATCGTTTGAAAGCTTGTTTTAAAAAGGAATTGCTGTTTTTAAAAGAGGTTGAAACCAGGAAATCCTGTTTTAAAAGTAGGCTTATGTTTTCCTTTGCTGTTATGCAAATGTAAGCAAGGACCATTGCCTTGAGTGGGCTGCGGGGTAACCAAATGCAGACGTTTTCAGACGCTGTGACCTTCATTCTGGGTGGAGGTAGATGGCACAGTTTTGGGAGAGCCCAGTCTCCACAGACTTTGCTGCTTCCTTGGAGCCTGGGTGACTGGGGCTGGCTGCTGGGGCGCTAAGGGGGCTGCCTTCTGGGAACAGTTACTTGGAGAAAGGATGCACAGGTCTGACCCTCCCCACCTGCTTACAGGAACAGAGCTGGACTTGGCCTTCTTGATGCAGCCTGGACTGGCCTGTTAGTGACCTTCAGGACAGAATCTCTAGACCTCGTAAACAGGTTAGAATGTTGTGATGTGAATGTCCTATGATAATTGAACAGTTGGAAATGTCTCGGAAATGGACCAATACTGTGTCATTTACAACCAAGTAAACAAAAATGTACTGGTGTTGGACTCTCCTGCCCTGATGTGATTGTCATTACATGTCGGGGGGAGTGGGGAGGAAGGACGCTCCCTTGTGAGAAGCAGAAATGTCCACTGTCAGTAATCCCAGGAAGAGAGAAATCTTGGGATGAGAAATGAAGACTAGAGAAAGGGGCCTCAGACCAGGGTGAAGAGGAAACTCCTTCTCTCTCTCTCGGGTAGGGGAAGGCAAACTGTTTTTTTATAAACATCTAAATAATAGATATTTTAGGCTTTTCAGGCTATACATACAGTTGCTCTCATAATTACTCAGTTCTACCATCACAGCAGGAAAACAACCACAGACAGTACACAAATGAATGACCATGGCTGTGTTCCAATAAAACTTTACAAAATGGGCAGCAGGCTGGATTTGGCTCCTGGGTCGTAGTTTGTCAACTTCTGTTTTAGAGCCTCGAGGTGACGGGCATAGGACCCAGAAAGGGTGGTCGTGCCATATGGAGGTATGCAAACTCCAAGTAGATGAGTAGATGCTTGGCCAACAGTTATGCCAACAGGCTACCTTCCAGGACCCTCTACAGATGCGGGCTCTGAGATACTTGTTTCTTTCTTTCTTTTTTTCTTTTTTGGCCACACAGCGTGCCTTGCAGGATCTTAGTTCCCTGACCAGGGATTGAATCCAGGCCCTCAGCAGTGAAAGCATGGCGTCCTCACCACTGGACCACCAGGGAATTCCCAAAGATACTCGTTTCTAAGAGCACCTGTAAGACAGGGTCTCTTTTCTCTCTTGCTAACTCGTAAACTTCTCTTCAGGTATAAAAGTCACAGCCTTGGCTCAGGTGTGTTGAGGGAAGTAAAAGAAAGGCCTACCCCATTCTTGAGACCAAGAGGCAAAAGTGACAGCTGTTCTCTGACCCTGGGTGGTGGTAGCACCAGTAGACCCCAGAGGAGGACACGGTTCCCAGAGAAGGCAAGAAGTGAAGAACGGGGAAGCCTGTTCCTGGGAGAGAAGAAGGCATCAGGGCCTCCAGGAAATGAGGAGTGAATAACTGCAGACACTTCTCTGTAGGCATGTGTGGGCTTAAGCCATCATAACTGGGATATTCAAGGAAAATGAGGTATTCTTTTGTAATCATAGGCAGTGAAGACTAGACATGCCCATTGGTCATGTTGGAGTCCTCATAACACCAGCACACATGGGGAGCACAGAGTAGGTGGTCAACCAATGGTTCCTAGGCAGATTGACCACTCTAACCCTGCCCTAGATGAACCATTGGGCCCCAGCCATTAGCCTCTACTCAGAACAATGACCATGGCAGTTAGAACCAAGGATTGAAGTCAACTGGGTAAGCCAGAGGAATTGCTTTAATGGCGATCCCAAGGTATCATACAGATGCGCTCAGCTTCCGCCCCACCAGGGAGAAAAGCCCTTCATTGCTGGCCATGTTGGAAGAATAACTTTGGGAAATCACTTCAAACTGTTCAATGGTGTAGCCGGCCTCCCTCACGGCAGCCTCCACTGCCTCCCGGCCCAGGCAGAGGCTGGAGAACCTCTGCTCGCCGATCATGTAGTAGCTGCTCTTCAGAGCATCGACGAGCACCAGGAAGCCCCCCGGCTTCAGCAGGCTGCCGAGGTTCCTGAGGGCCGCGCGGTAGGCAGGGAGGTCCGGGCAGGCGGCGTCCAGGCACAGCGTGCTGAGCAGGCAGTCGGCCGGGGGCAGAGGGACAGCCCCCAGAGGCCAGCTCTGAGTCACGTCACACTTCAGGACCTGCTTGATCGCCCGCCTCAACTTCTCCTCCTTCTCTGGCCCCTTGACTCTGAAACACACAAACCGACAAAGATCACTGGCTACCCCACTCATGGGAACCCCAGATCTCTTAGGTCAGGAATGAAAATGGCAGTGTTGTCCCAAAGGGTATAACCTTAGGGCCATCCCTGTTGTAAAAACAGATAAAGAAGAAATGAGGGACCATTTTGGTATCTGAAGGTGACCATATTACCTTGTGCTGGGTTAAATCTTTTTACAAAGTAAATAATAATATGGAAATGATAATAAAAATACCTAGTTGCCTGCTTCTACAGTGGACTGCCCCCATGAAATTCTTCTTCTACTGCTTAGAATAGTGCCTACATCATTTATTATTGTTGTTATTATTATTATTATTACCCTTGTTCCCTCCACCAAACTGTAAGGTAGTGACTGTTTGGCCACATCTATCAAGCAATAATGGTTTAAATGCAGAAATGGTATCTTTGTAGTAGCTGCTGACCAATAGGAGGTCATCCACAGACATTCGTAGAAACTGTTGATCATGTCACACAGCTGTGGCCAGGGTCTTTCTAGAAAGATGAAAACTCCTTGTTTCCATTCTCAGGCTCCAAAAGATAGTGCAGATAGGGATTATGTTTCCTGATGGAGATCGTTTTCTTGGTAGCCTTGCTAGGAATCCTATCCTTTTCTGCCAAATCAATGGGGTTTCTTGAGAGAAAATTCGTTAATGACAGGAGAAAAGGCAAGGGCAGGAGATGGAATCCAGTGCCTCAGATCCTTTTGGAATTTATTAGTGGAGGAATAAAGGAACAAACTAACCAATGAACAAAATTAAATAAACACGTAGAGTAAGCAAGAGAAACTGGAGAAAGGGAACAGACAAAGGAAAAGAAGTAGCAGAAAATCAGAGAGGTAAGACAAAGAGAGGAATCGCTGAGTGTATAAAGTGCCCAGAAGGCCACTGAGTCCAAATAGTATGAGTGATGACTGAGTATCCAACACTTTGAGGAAGTTAATCAACAAAGCACCAGGGTTGCAAATCCAGGCTTATGTGCAAGAAACACACAGGCGCTGGCTCCAGAGAAGACAGCCACTCAGGCAACGATGCTTGATAGAGAGAACGGAGGATGGCCCAACATCAGAGCAAATGAGAGAGATTTATACTGGGACCATTTCTGGTCTTGAGGAAAAGTTGATGGTTTAAAGAAAACTTGGAGATTTACCTCCAGGTAGAATGATTTGAGATAATAGCAATTAGCTGTGGGCATCCTATTTAAATACTTAGTTAAAATCTAAAGCCTAGTGTGTATAATCAGTTATTTACAAACATCCTTTAATTGTGTTATAATTTTCCATTTAAGAAGCTTAATAAGCATAAGAAAAGATGCTCAATATCGCTGACATCAGAAAAATGAAAATCAAACCATGAGATACCACTTTGCACCAACTAGGATGATTATAATAAAAAAGACAGATAATAACTAAGTGTTGGCAAGGACATGGAGAAACTGGAACCTACATACACTGTTGGTGAGATGGTACAATGGTCCAGCTACTTTGGAAAACAGTCTGGAAGTTCCAAAAAAAAAAAAAAAAGGTTTAACATAGAGATTTAACATGACCCAGGAATTCTGTTGGTTTTTATTTTTAACATCTTTATTGGAGTATAATTGCTTTACAATGGTGTGTTACTTTCTGCTTTATAACAAAGTGAATCAGCTATACATACACATATATCCCCAAATCTCCTCCCTCTTGCGTCTCCCTCCCACCCTCCCTATCCCATCCCTCTAGGTGGTCACAAAACACCGAGCTGATCTCCCTGTGCTATGCGGCTGCTTCCCACTAGCTATCTATTTTACATTTGGTAGTGTATCTATGTCCATGTCACTCTCTCACTTCGTCCCAGCTTACCCTTCCCTCTCCCCGTGTCCTCAAGTCCATTCTCTATGTCTGTGTCTTTATTCCTGTCTTACTCCTAGGTTCTTCATAACCATTTTTTTACTTAGATTCCATATATATGTGTTAGCATATGGTATTTGTTTTTCTCTTTCTGACTTATTTCACTCTGTATGGCAGACTCTATGACCCAGGAATTCTAATCATAGGATTATACCCAAGAGAAATGAAAACATGTGTCCACACAAAATCTTGTCCATGAGTATTTATAGCAGCATTATTCATAATAGCCAAAAGATGGAAACAACCCAAATGTCCAACAAATTATGAATAGATAAATAAAATGTGGTCTATCCATACAATGGAATATTATTCAGTAATAAAGAGGAACGAACAACTGACACAGGCTACAACATGGAAGAACCTTAAAAACATGATGCTCAGTGACAGAAGCCGACACAAAAGACCACATATTGTACGATTCCATTTATATGAAATATCTAGAAAAGACAAGTCTGTAGAGACTGAAAGCAGACGAGTAGTTGCTCGGGGCTGAGAGGATTGGGGAAAGGAGAATGATTGCTTGTGGGTATAGGGTTTCTTTGGGGAGTTATGAGATGTTCTAAAATCGTGCTGAGGATCACACAATTCTGTGAACATACTAAGAACTACTGAATGGCACCCTTCACATGGGTGAATCGTATGTTATGTGAATTTTATCTCAATAAAGCTGTTCTATTAAAAGAGAGAGAGAGAGGACTTGCCCACTGGCGCAGTGGTTAAGAATCCGCCTGCCAATGCATGGGACACGGGTTTGATCCCTGGTCTGGGAAGAGCCCACATGCTGCGAAGAAACTAAGCCCGTGCACCACAACTACTGAGCCTGTGCTCTAGAGTTCACGTGCCACAACTACTGAGCCTGTGCACCACAACTACGGAGCCTGTACTCTAGAGTCCGTGAGCCACAACTACTGAGCCTGCGCGCCTAGAGCCGGTGTTCCGCAACAAGTGAAGCCACTGCAATGAGAAGCCCGCGCACTGCAACAAAGAGTAGCCCCTGCTCGCCACAATTAAAGAAAACATGCTCGCAGCAACGAAGACCCAGTGCAGCCAATAAATAAATAAATAATTTTTTTAAAAAAATGCCAACCAAAATATTAAAAAAAAAAAAAAAAAAGAGGGCTTCCCTGGTGGCGCAGTGGTTGAGAGTCCGCCTGCCGATGCAGGGGACACGGGTTCGTGCCCCAGTCCGGGAAGATCCCACATGCCGCGGAGCGACTGGGCCCACGAGCCATGGCCGCTGGGCCTGCGTGTCCGGAGCCTGTGCTTCACAACAGCAGAGGCCACAGCAGTGAGAGGCCCGCGTACCGCAAAAATGAAAAAGAGAGAGAGAGAGAAAAGCTTTGCAAGATATTACTTTCAGGGAATTCCTACTGACCAATAAACTGGGAGATACAGGAAATGATAATTTCCTTTGACTGGGTCTACCTGTTCCCCTTCTTCGGGTAGAAATGGTAGTAGGGTGACAAATTTGTCCTAGTGGTCTGCACTTTTCTGGTTTTTGCACTGAAAATCCCATGTCCTGGGAACCGGTCTCAGTCCTGGACAAACCAGGAGGGTTAGTCGTTCTAAAAATAGGGAAATCACTTACAAAGTTTCCACCCCACCTGACAGAGCATGCATAAATTGACAGATCATTTTAAGAATAAAAAATAATGATTCAACATTATGAAAGTCTGTGTGAAACATGGCTTTGAAGAGGTAAATTAATCTAGAATAGAAAAAATTCAAATAACCTATCCTCACCTATGGATAACTTAAGTGTATACAAAAAGCTAAACAAGTGACAATGTAGTGTTCTTTTGAACGTGTCCAGAGATGATGCTGTCTCTTGGGAACATTATGGTAATCTGTATTTAAGTGATTACGTCAGAGGCCGGTTGGACCTCTGGGCCCTACTGTGTATGAAGCTATTTTAAAAACACAAGTTGCCACAGAACTAGTACTTGCCAGTTAGATGATGATGGAAATTGTTCCCAAACTGTGAGACACACTGTGAAATCTGGAAAGCTGGCAGAGAAGGTGCCAATTTGAGAGGGAAATTTGTTAGAAACACCCACTGTCGTGGATACCTGCTTGTCTTCGGACGCACTACAAACACTGGTGAACTCAGTTGCTGAGGCAGCCATGTAAAGATTACACCTCAGGGCTCCTCGGGGCCTGTGATACACCTGCAACGAAATGGACTCACCTGGAGACACAGGCAATTACCACTCAGCTTCATGTTTAGCTCAAGGGGTAGGGAATAAATACACACCAGAAAAATGTTATGCAGTTTTACAGAAAGCTAACCACTGTGTGGCCATTTCTCTAGCTCTAAAGATCTAGCCTTTCAAATGAATCAATATGCCAAAAAAAAGGAGCCTCATCCTCTGTAAATATGCTGTCTATAAAAGCCTGAAGGAACTGGGGAGGGAGAGGGGAAGGAAAGGATAGCATGGGACTCCTGGGAAGAACACTTCGTAAGATTGTCTGTCTGGACCCTAGGTAGTTATCCTGAGATTTAAAGCAGGATCTTCCCGCCCTGACGCTGCAAGGCGGGTGGTGAATCAGAATCCCCTGGACATGTTTTTTCCATTCCACTTACCTCCCCAAGCCCCATCCCCAGAGGTTCCAGCAGGCCCTCCTGAGGGAAAACCATCAAGACGTGTAAAGGAAATGAAAAGCTGAATAAGCTTGGATGTCAATGTGAGAATTGTAAGAGCAAAAAGACTCATCACTGGTGAACCTTCGATACAGGCCACAGCTGAGTGACGCTAGGAGGCAACGTCTGGAAAGCAAAATGCATGCAGTCCCTTCTTTTATAAATATTTTTTGACCTTCTATTGTGCGCCAGGAAGAGCACCGGGCAGTGGAGACCTAAGATGGGTCAATGAGAAACAAATCCTATCCTCATGGAGATTACAGTCTGGTGTGGGAGGAAGACATAATCCGATGATCACCCACAAAACTGAAACATTAAAGCTGTGATGAATGCCAGGCAGGAGGGGCACATGGCACTAAGAGAAGAATACTAGGAGCTTGACCCAGTGTAGAAGCATCAGGGATAGCTCCTCCAGAAAGGAGTCAGGTGAGGAGAGAAACAGAGGATAAATAAGTAGGAGTGAACTGGACCAAAGAGAGTAGGGAGGGAGGAGGATACTCCAGTAAGAGGAAATAGCAAGAGCAAAGGCCCTTTGGTGGGAAGAAACATGGAGAGGAGAATGCCAGTGTGGCTGAACCTCAGAAAACAAAACAGGGCATGGCAGAACGGGAGGCAAAAAGGTAAGCTCCCCCCCGTTGACATGGAAGCTGCTAGTCTGGGGACCACAAGACAGGTGCCAGACTAGACAGGGCTTCGTGGACCATGTTAAGAATTTTGCTTTTTATCCTAAAAGCCATGGGGAGATATTAAGGGGGTGCTAAGGAAAGGAGTGATATGATCAGG
Source organism: Tursiops truncatus (assembly GCF_011762595.2). Lineage (NCBI taxonomy): Eukaryota > Metazoa > Chordata > Mammalia > Artiodactyla > Delphinidae > Tursiops > Tursiops truncatus. The sequence goes on from NC_047041.1 coordinate 18,135,803, forward strand.
TTTATACTTTGAGGCAATCAATTTGGGACAAGAATGGAGGTGGGAGGCCAGTTAGGAAGGAGAGGTTGGTAGCTTGGACCAAGAAAACAGCTTGCATGGAAAATACTGGAAGAAATATACTGGTTTAAGAGGAACTCAGGAAGTGAAGTGGACAGAACTTGCTGCTGGTCATGAAACATGACTGACAGGGAGATGACAGGACTGACTTCCAGGTTTCTGGCTTCTCCAATTAATTATATGATGATGCCATTCAAGGAGATAAGAATACCAGAAATAAAGCAGATTTGGGGAAGATCATAGCTCTATTTTGGGCACATTAAGTTTGAGATGCTTTGACACACAGGAATAGAAATGTTTACCATTTGAAGAAATGGACAGTTGAAGGTTTTTCGTCCTGTTAATTTCCTCCAAGAGATAATGCAGTGAGAGCCCATGCTCAAGAGAAAGACATCCTTGTAAAAGGCAAAAGCTTTTCCCAGTCATCCCTGAGACAATCATCATGACCACCAAGGTGGCGAGTTTGAGAAAGAATATCAATCTTTTACAAGACTTGGGAATACAGGGATGCTTTGGGATAGAGGCATTTCACTAGTTCACAGAACAAATTTGGCACAGGTGTGTCTATTGGGCGCCCTAGACAACATCTTTCTCAATAGATAAGAAAATCTTTGTATGGAAAGTATTTATTTCAGAGAACCGCCACCTCTACAGGTGCTCAAGCTTTCTCCTGTCAGGTACACGGAGCTAAGTGGAGGAGCTGCTGTCTGTAGAGGCAACCAGGAGGGGCTCCAACTTCCCCAGACCCCTGCCCCAAGGGCTGAGGGCTGAGGAGAACCTGCAGAGCACACCTCTAACACATCCCCACCAGCGTGTCCTGACATACCTGTTGGGGAGCTCCCTTCCAAACACCAGTGCTTCTCAAACTGTAAAATGCATACAGTCCCCTGCAGATCTTGTTAAAATGCAGATTCTGATTCTGTAGGTAGGCCTGAGAGTCTGCATTCCTAATAAGTTCCCAGATGATATGGAAGCTGCTCGTCTGTGGACCACAAGGCAACGTGTTCCAGGTTCCAGGTGCCAGAGGTAAGTTAATGCTGTTTCTAGGACTTCTTAAGGTGACGCTCATTTTCCTTGCTTCGTTCTTGAGTAGTTAGTTACATCTTAGTATTTGACTTGCTGACTTGATGAATATGTATAGTGTGAGACAAGAATTTGGTACCAGTGTCTTACAACTTTTCGGATAATTGTAAAAATGAGTGGTATCTAAATGTCTGAGTCACACTCCAGAGGAACAGGAGGAAGAGTAAGTAGACAGCTCAAATTGTCTCTGGAAGCAGTCAGCATAAGAAATAGCTTCAGATAAAGAAGAAATAATCTCAGGGGAAATAGGTTATGGGTTGATAGAGGAACTTGAAGATGCAAGAAAGACATTAGTTGAATGGGATCACTATCATTCTCAAAACAGTTGAAGCCACAGGATCTAGCAGAAGGATAAGGGTGAGAATGCAGAATTTTACCACCAAAAATACAGTTCCTTAGTCTGACAGAGTGATTGGGAAGGGACAGTGTCTCAGGAACAATTGTTACGAGCTGACGATTCTCGCTTGAGATAAGTAATGCGTTCAGTATCCTGCTAGATGTTAAGGGTTCATTTCTGAATAAGATGGAAAGGCTTGTGATAGCTAGGGAAATTGAGAGCAAAGTTCTAAAAGCCTCTTGACGCATGATTTGGTCCTTGGAAAGATGTGCTGTCTGACAACGACTAAGAGCTTTTTGATAAACTTTCCCTGATATTCTATAAGTCCTGGGAAATTCCTTATTTAATAATTTTGAATATTGTCTAAATCCTCATCACTACAGTTTTCTTCTAGTTAATGTCAATTTCATTCTGTGAAATCACATAGTCCATTTAAAAAGTTTGAAATTACTGTTATCTTGAAGAACATATGTGATGTTTGAAGGCTCTAGCCAGCATAAAATTCTAAGTAAGGGGTTTACAGGTTAAAATGGCATGTGAAAAGAGCCTCTCTTGATTTCTTACTTAATGCGGTGGAATAACGTGGAGCAATGTTTAAGCAATATTAAACAATTTTACAATGTTGCTCATGAGTAAGGGCACCAAAAATACCTTCCCAATATTCATGGGTGTAGGAAATATGTCACATTTGCGTTCTTCTTGAAAAAGGTCCAAAGACTTACTCGGTTGACTATGACATGAATCGGAATTAAAAACTCAACAACTAAAAAAATCCTATAAAATGAGCATCAAATACATCCATATAATTGCAAATATGATTACAAACTGAGCGCATATGATGTTCAAAGAAAATATAAAAATACTTTAAATTACAATATTTGGATTTAAAATCTCAAAGTTTAACAATAAACTTTGAGAAGGAAGATGCCAGAAGGACTTTGGGTGTCAAAAATTGTTAAATTCCTCATATTACGAGGAAGAAAAGAATTATTGATTCTTACCTGATATTGATAAGCTGAGAGAATTTGTCTCCAGCAGAAATACATTATACAAAAACACTAAAAGAAGTTCTCCAGGTGAAGGGAAATGATGTCAGATAGAAGCCTAGATCTGTAGAAAGGAGTGAAGAATACTAGACAGGACAGATTTGTGGATAAACACAGAAGACTTTATATATATTTATTGAAAATACTACTGACTGATGTGAATATACTTAAAACTACAAAACTGTACACTTAAAGAATTAAGGTGATAAATTTTATGATGTGTGTTTTCTTAACCAAAATTAAAAATAAAACAATAAAGCAAATAAAAGCACTACTGACTGCTTAAAGCAAAAATTATAACAGTGTATTATAGTGTTACAGTTTATACAGAATAAATATATGACAACAAGTGTATAAGGGGCAGGAGAGTGGGTTATAGGAATTACACTGTTGTAATATCTTACATTGTTCATGAGATGTTGCAAATATATTATGTAATTTCTAGAAAAATCATGCGCATGCATGCACACACACACAAAACACAAAAGAGGTCAACAGAGGAGATAAAAGTCAATAGAGGAGATAAAGGCATACTAAAAATGTGTATAATTATACTATATAAATGGAAAAACAAAAAATATTTCATTCACCAACAAGAAGCAGGACAAAGGTACAAATGAACACCAAACAGATGGGATAAATAGAAAATATATACCAAGATGGTAGATTTAGACTCAGCCATACAATATCACTAATTACATTAAATGTAAATTGAGTAAACAATCCAGTTAAAAGGTAGAAATTGTCAGGTTGGATTGAAAAGCAAGACCTACTACATGTTATTTGAAAACAAGTCATTTTAAATATAAAAACACGGACAGGTTGAAAACAAAAGGGTAGAAAAAGCTATACCATGTATATTATTTATCGATTGTTACATAACAAATTATGCCCAAACTTAACAATTTAAAATGACAAACATTCATCTCACAGTTTCTGCAGGTCAGATACTTGGGTACAGATTAGCTGAGTGTCCCTGGTGCAAGGTCCCTCATGAGACTGCAGTGTTGGCCAATCTCAGAGTTGTCCAGTGTCATCTGAAGGTCCACCTGGGAGTAAATTTGATTCCAAACTCACTCCTTAGGACAAGTGAGTGAGTGTAAGAGAGAGCACCCAATAGGGAAGCTGTACTCTCTTTGTATCCTAATCTCAGAATTGATGTCCCATCACTCTACAGCACCATATTTGTTAGAATCCAGTCATTAAATCCAATGGATATTCATGGGGAGAGAATTAAGCAAGAGCATGAATACATGAAGTGAAGATTACTGGGGACCATCTTAGAGGCCCCTACCACCTTATGCCATCAGCAAGAATAAGAAGGCTGGTGTGGCCATATTAATATCAAAGTTGACTTCAAAACAAAGTGTATTACTGGAGGTAAAGGGAGATATAATGATAAAATAGTCAATTCATCAAGAAGACATAACAACCCTAAAAGTGTATGCTGCTGATAACAAGCTTCAAAATGCATGAAGCAAATGTTGACAGAATTATGAGGAGCAAGAGATGAATCCACAATCATAATTTGAGATTTTTAACACTCTCTCTCCCAGTAATTGATAGAATAAGTAAACAAAAAATCATGTAGAGAATTTGAACAATATTATCAATCTACCTGACTGAATTAATATTTATAGAAACGACACCAACAACTGGACAATATACATTCTTTTCAATGTAGAGCACATAGAAGGTTCACCAAATAGATCATATGCTGGGTCACAAAATAAAACTCTGACTACAATGAAATTTAATTGCAAACCAGTAACAATATCTAGAAAAAAAATCCCAACAATTTTGGAAATTAAGCAACACAATTACAAATAATGGATGGTCAAAGAAGAAATCACAAAGAAAATTAGAATATATGCTGAATTGGATAATAACAAAAATATGACACATCAAAAATCATGGGATGCAGCTAAAAGAGTGCTGAAGGAAAGTGTGAGAATAAATGACCTAAGCTTCTATCTCAAGAAGCTAGAAAAAGAAGAGCATATTAAAACTAAAGTAAGTGAAAGACAGAAAATAAGAAAAATAGGAGTAGAAATCAGTGGAATACACAATGGACAACTGAGAAAATCAACAAAGCCAAGAGCTGGTTCTTTGAAAAGATTAATAAAATGTATCATCTCTAACAAGATCAATCAAGATTTAAAAAAAGAGACAAATTGCCAATTTTAGAATGAAAGAGGGACAATCACCAAAGATCCTACAGACATTAAAAGAGTAATAAAGGGATATTGTAAAAAAAACTTTATGACAATAAAGTTGACAACCGAGATGTAAAGGACAAATTCCTTGAAAAATAGTACTTATCAAAACAGACAAAAGAAGAAATAGACAATCCAAATAGTCATTAAAGGAATACTCTTCTTAATAAAAAACTTCCCTCACACAGGAAGAAACCTTCATGTTCAGATAGCTTCATTGGTGAATTCTATCAATCATTTAAGGAAGAAATAATACAAACTCCTTCAAAAATTAGGGGAGGAAGAAACACTTCCAAATTATTATATGAGTTAGCATCATGCGGATATCAAAATCTGCCAAGCATATAACAAGAAAATAGATTTATAGCTCAATATCCCTCATAAATATAGATGCAAAAATCCTTAAAAAATATTGGCAAATCACATCCAGTAATACATAAAAAGATTACTACTTCATGACCAAGGGTTTTATGCCAGTTTGGTTTAAATACCAAAAATCATCCAACATAATTCATGTTCTCAGAATATGGAGAAACATCACATGACCATCTCAGTAAATGCAAAAAAAATTTGTGACAAATTTAAACATTTGATTAAAACCCCCCAAGAAACTAGAAATACAAGGGAACTTAGTCTGATAAAGAATTTCTATGAAAAACCTATAAATAATGTCATTCTTAATGATGAATCATTGAACATTTTTTCCTTAGATATGGAAAAAAACACAAATGTCTGTCCTTATCATTTTTGTTCAACATTGTTTTGGTGGTCCTAGTCAATGTAATAGGGCATAAAAAATAAAGGCATAAAGTTGAAATAGAAGAAGTAAAAGTATTTTTATTTGTATATCATATAAGAATGTACATAGAAAATACTATGGAATCTACCAAAAATGATTAAAATTAATTAGCACAATATTTTGTAATAAACTATAATGGAAAAAAATAGAAAAAAGAATATAGATATATACATATATATGTTAAATGAATCACTTTGCTGTACACCTGAAACCAACACAAGTATTGTAAATCAACTATATTTTAATATAAAAAATAAAATAAAATATGAAATTAATGAAGTCAGCAAGATCTAATATACAAAAAATCAATTGTACATCTATATACTAGCAGATGAAACTAATAAAATGAAATTGAAATTTAAAAGATACAATCAACAGTAGCATTAAAAAACATGAAACACAGGGACATTTTAACAAAATATATGCAAAATATGAGAACTGAGAGAAACTGAAGTCCTAACTAAGTGTAGACACAAACCATGTTCATGGACTGGAGATGCAATATATCCATTCTCCTAAATTGATTTGTAAATTCAAAGAAATTACAATAAAAATCTCAGTAAACTTTTTTTCTTTTTTTGCAATACGCGGGCCTCTCACTGTTGTGGCCTCTCCCGTTGCGGAGCACAGCCTCCAGACGCGTAGACTCAGCGGCCATGGCTCACGGGCCCAGCCACTCTGCGGCATATGGGATCTTCCCAGACCGGGGCACAAACCTGTGTCCCCTGCATCGGCAGGTGGACTCTCAACCACTGTGCCACCAGGGAAGCCCTCAGTAAACTTTTTTTGAAGAAATCTACAAGTTTATTCTAAAAGTAATGGCACTAAATTTGCCAAAATATCTTGCAAAGTACAAAGTTGGAGGACTCAAACTCTCTGATTTCAATACTTACTATCCCTGGTAAAGGGAATAAAAGACCAAAAAACCCAGTGGAAGTTTAGTGACTCAGCATGATACCAAAAAGTTTAATTGGGAACACAAGGTAAAACTTCTATTCATACTTCTGTACTATAAAGAATTGTACCACCAATGAGTCATCTTGATAACTTAGATTTGACAATCCACATTTACTACCAATAAGACAATGTAGCAACAGTAGGTAAGAAAATGAATATACAGTTTAGAATACTCCTAATAAGCCGAAGCCAGCAGACCTTTAAAAGAAAATGGGAGGGTTAAAGAAATAGAAGCAGAATTTAGAGACATTTTCAGAAGAGAACTTGACTCAGGAATAAACAAAAGTTGGTAAATAGATGGGAATCAAATATAAGTGCAAGTATAGAAAAATGAATTGACCATCAATCACTCCAGAAGAACATGGAGGTAGGCATACTCCTGAGCGACATGTTGAGAACACATGATTTTATATTCATACTTGGGATTCAGGAATGGTACCTCAATCCCCCTGTTGTTCGAGTTCAGGAACATGGGAGTCATGCTTGATACTTCCCTTTCCTCATTCCCACTAACCAGTCGCTAACAGCTCTTATTCATTCTCTCTCAAAAATTCATCTTAAAACCTTCTGTCTCTCTCCATCACCTAGTCCAAGCCACCATCCTCTCTCCCTTCTGCATCTCTTGTTCTCTAAACCTCCAATCGATTCTCTACACAATAGCCAGAGAGATCTTTGTAAATGTAAGTTGGGTCACATCACTCTCCTAGTTATACCTCTGATGTCTTCTTGTTACACTTGAAGTCCACAAGCATTAACTTGGCCTTGAAGGCCCTAAATGATTTGGCATGTGCCTGCCTTCCCTGATGTGAGCTCTAGGAGACAAGGCACCTCCTCTGCTAAACACTAGAACACAAAAGTGGTCTTTTTGTGTCATTAACAAAGGAGTCTCTGGGGTCTTGTCAATATTCATAGCAGCAAAGCCATGATGCTCCAGGCACTGATGGTCGGCTGGGCTGTAGAATGGGACGAGGGAATAACAAAGTGAAGTGCTCGACTCTTCACCTCTGGCTGGTAGTCTATTGCCAATTTCTTGCATGGGGAGAAATTAGTAATTTAAACAAACTTTTGCTTAAATTTACTTACAGATAGGGTACTATAAGATTTTGATCATTAGTTGTCAATATATAAAGCCCTAATTTTATGGATGGTGAGTAACAAATTCTTTTCCAATAATTCCTTTATGCTGCTAATCTCAGTTTAAAAACCTAGTCAGATTTTTGTTATATCTGGCGGTGTCAGCATTAGCCACTTTCACAGCAGAGATCTATGCATTTGGATGGCTAGCAACAGAGTGTCACTAGGGCGGCAAGCCCTGACCTGAAACCTTCTAGCGAGGAGCTGGTTTGGCCTCTTACTTGAAGTTTTCCTAAAACAAGGTCCTACAGTATCTGACCTGCACACTGTATCCATACACAGGCCTGGAAAGGTTTTGTGACCACTCATCTTGGCTCAGTAACCAACTCTTCAGTTTTTTCAGCTATGTCTTCTGCAGTTCTGGTGCACACACACACACACACACACATGCACGTGCCTGCGCGTGCGCACAACACGCATGTGCTTCACTCTCGTTCTCTCTCTCTAGCTCTCTCTTTCTCCATTTGGATTTCTCTTTGGTCCCTCTCTCTCTGTTTCCTTTGCTTTTCAACTTGGACTCTAAGGATAATTTTTGGTTCTGAAAAATGAACTGGTGCACAGGTACCCTAAGAAAGCCAGGAAGAAGACCCGAGTTTCTCTACCTGTTCCCTTCAAGCTCACACACATAGGCCACCACTGGGGACCAGTCAAAGGCCCCTGGCTCCTTCTTCAGCCACTTCTCCAGCTCCCGCAGGTTCTGATCAGTATAGTCAGTGGCGATGATCTCCTTGAAGGATTCACAGGCAGAGAGGAGCTGATAGATGGTGGGGCCAGAGCCAATGTCGATCAGGAGGTCTCCCTTCACACCATCTGGTTTAGAGGAGGGAATGAGGAAGGGGGTCAGGCATAATATGGTGGCAGATAGAGCTGATTTGCACTCTGTTTTCCAGGACTATGCTGGGGAGCCCCAAGGAGAGCCCCAAAGACAGACCATCTCTCTAGTCACCCCTCTTCCCTCAATGTCTCTTTTTAAAACATTTTTTACTTTCCATTCCCCATTCAAGGGTAGAGCATGTTGCTGGTATATTTTTAGCTCTAGGAGGAGGAAAAAAAAGATCTGCATCTGGTGTACAGACCCCTAATCCAGAAAGACTGCCACACAGATAATGTAAAAACTATTAAGGAATGCTTTGAGAGAAAGTTAAAATTTTTTAAAAATTGAGTTTTTATAACGTCTTTCTCCAAAAAACATCCAGTTCTTCAAAAAGCATCCTCCCTTCATGGGAGGTCTTTATCTCATGCACATTCACAACATTCCTTTGAGTTAGGAATAGAATAATTACTAGAATCTCCATTTCTTTTTTTTTTTTTAATTTTTTTTTGATGTGGACCATTTCTAAAGTTTTTATTGAATTAGTTATGATATTGCTTTTGTTTTATGTTTTGGTTTTTTGGCCATGAGACATGTGGGATCTTAGCTCCCCAATCAGGGATCAAACCTGCACCCCCTGCATTGGAAGGCAAAGTCTTAAACCACTGGACCATTAGGGAAGTCCCTAGAATCTCCATTTCTTAAGTGAAATGTCTGGCTAGTGACCTAGCAAATCAATGTAGAATCAAGGACAGAACTCCAGTTGTTAGATTATCCTCTTGCAGGGCCAAAGGAGATAATGGATATAAAAGCACTTTGTAAAGTATCCACCCCAATGTTAGTTTTTATCCGAGTTAAATGAATGGGTGATGCCCAAAGGGCTGTCAAATAACAATGATTAGACACAAGAGTTATGCCCTGAGACTCTCTCTATATGACTCACATTTGGAGGGGAGACACACAGACAACAGACAAACTTACCTAGGCAAAATATCTTGAAAAGATTTTTCAGAAGATGCCTAAGAATCTGTTTTTCTGCAGAGTGTCTGGACCCAAAGCTATAATATTTTTCTAGATAAGCCTGAGGGTTAAAATGGCTCAGATAAGTGTCCTTGGAGGTGAAGCCAGATTCCATTGTGTCTCGCTCCTGTGCCAACAGTCCACTGCCCTCCTTCTCGCCCCTCCAGAAGCCAGGGAGGCACCCTGCAGAAATTGTCTTCTTGAGTTTCTGGCTATCAATATTTCTTCCATCAGTTCAGCCCATTCCTTAAAGGTAGATGTTTAGTTAAACACTAACTGAGAGAAATATACCAGAAATGTTTTGGCAGTTCTAGGAAGTGATGAAATTCCTGGGGAAGGGAGCCTAAAAGAAGGGGGAAGGGGAAGGGGGAGGGCTATGAGCTGTATGCAATGCTCAGCCAAGGGGTGAAGTTCAGCTGCAACGGACGAGAGACAAGAAGACTCACCTGGGCTCACCAGGGAAGTTATTTAACTCATAGAAGAACCTCTAGGTTCAGACAGATGCGTCACCTTCCCATGGAACCATCATTCTTCTTGCAGTGATTCTCCCAGGAAAGAGAGTCACAAATAAGGGTTTAAATTTAAACAACTTAAGAAAGAAAAGAAAAGAAAAAGGAAAAAGGGAAAGATGAGGAGAGGAAATGTGCTCAGGGCTAAGGTATGTTGGCTAAAGAAGGAATCTCAGATGAAGTCTGGAAAGAGAGTAAAATAGCAATTTTTAAAAACTAGATCAATTAACTCTCTCCTTGTACCCTACATACCCCTTCATCCCCTCTCTGTAGTCTGCAGCTTCACCATCCTCCCCAGTGCCATTTCTCAGCAACTGGAAAGCACCTCCTCCCCAGCCCCCCACTCTTTCTTGTCAATCCATATCCTGACAGTTCTTTCAAAGTGAACTTTAAGCCCTGTACTTCCTTAAAGAATTCCTTAAATTCCCAGTAGTTGTGGCTCGTGGCTCTCGAGCGCAGGCTCAGTATTTGTAGAGCATGGCTTAGTTGCTCCGCGGCATGTGGGATCTTCCCAGACCCACAGGCTTAAACATGTGTCCCCTGCATTGGCAGGCAGATTCTTAACCACTGTGCCACGAGGGAAGTCCTGTACCTGCTGTTTCTTAAGTGCCTTTAATTCAAAATAATGAATACGCCAAAGTGGTATATTTTAGGGTGATATATTTTGGTTTCCTTCAATAATATCTTTCCTATTCAAAGTTCTCTGTTCAAGGTATTGAGAAATTTAAATCATAGCTTCCCTTACATTGAATCCTTACATTGGGAAATGTACCCTATGCCCACTGATGGGCAATTTACCAGGGAGCTTTAAAACTAATGGTTCTATAGCTTATATGTGGCCTTGGTACTGTTGTACCCCTTTCCCTTTCACCTTATAATTCATTTTTCCCACCCTTTTCAGAAGCCACCAAGGTTGATAGTCAGAATCAGATTTCACTATATATAGAAATCTGCTTCCTCATAAAGGCCCTCTACCCACTCTTACATGAATGTTTGTTATAATTATGAATGTTTGAGTGCATGTATATAGGAAGAAAAAAAGATCAAGAAGGAAAGAGAAAGGGAAGAAAGAAGGGAGAGTGAAAGGGTGGGAAGGAAGGCAAAATGAAAGAAAGAAAGAAAATATGCCATTCCCATCTAATCAGGGAGCTTGGTCCACTGGTAGCTTCTCTTTGCATGTGGTCAGCTGATAAAGTATTTGGTTCATTATCTCAGGTCATGACCTCATGAGAAAATAGTTCTAAAATATTTAGTGCACAAAAAAATCAAAGTAGTGGGACACTCTTTCCCAAAATACCATACCCTAGACTCCAGAGTCTAGATCAACTCTCTTCCTAGAATATACTATACAAACCCAAAACATAAACATTGCTTACATTTTTTTTAGAAAAAAGATTCTACATATTGACATATCAGTTTCCAGTAATAGGTCTGACTAGCTCTCAAGACATACCCTCTTTCTGAAAAGCACTAAAAGTATTATTGTAGATACAGATATATCATATTTTTATACATTTTATTATATATATATGTGTGTGTGTATATATATATATATAAATAACAGTAGAGAAGTTTAACCAACAAGATATAATTTTTTAAATTTATTTATTTTCGGCTGCGTTGGGTCTTTGTTGCTGTGTGCAGGCTTTCTTTAGTTTCGGCGAGTGGGCAGCTGCTCTTCGTTGCAGTGTGCAGTCTTCTCATTGTGGTGGCTTCTCTTGTTGCAGAGCATGGGCTCTAGGCACACGGGCTTCAGTAGTTGTGGTGCACGGGCTTAGTTGCTCTGCGGCATGTGGGATCTTCCCGGACCAGGGCTCAAGCCCGTGTCCTCTGCATTGGCAGGCGGATTCTTAATCACTGTGCCACCAGGGAAACCCCCAAGATACAACTGAAGAGAAAATTTGTAAATTGAAAGATAGGCTAAAAGATATTATCCAAAATGTATATGAGAAAGAGAAATGGAAAATATGGAAAAGAAAGAGTATGAAGTGAAAAGGTCTAACGTGTTAAATTAGAGTCCCTGATGGAAAAGAGATATACAATGAATCAGAGTAACATTTGAAGAGGTAAAGACAGAGAATTTTCCAGAACTGATGAAAGTACTATATCAGAGTCTAGTCAAGAGACAGAAATTTGAACTGGAAAAATTTATAAGTTTAATATAAAGAATTATTAACTAAGTTTAAAAATGGTTAACTACTAAGAGGGTAAAAAAGAACTCTAATGTATACCTTAGAGTTTCAGAGGTGGCAAATGTAAAAAGCCACTGGGAATGAAGGGAACCAAGGACAAAGTTGGAAATTTAGAGTAGAACTGAGAGTCACAGCTCTGATGAGAAAGCACAGCTGCTGCACGGATGGTGTCCAGCTCAGGAATCCAAGAAATGCCACTATACGGATCAGATATGCACTGGGCCTCTAGCTTAGTGAAGACAGTCATTGCTAGAGACTGCTCTCAGGATCACAAGCCCACAGCCAGACCTCAGGAAATAAACCCCAGGAAATAGCAAGTCTCTTCCTCCTTCTCAAGCCTTGTGTGTCTCTCCAGCATCCCCCGCTGGCAGAACATAACAAAGAGGCAGTTGGCAAAGGACAACTGTGTTTGCAGAATCTAGCTCTCACATCACAAAATACAGAAGGGTGGGATGGAGCTGTGAAGCAATGAATGTATAACAGGCACAGCTATCAGTACACAGAAACAATCATAGGCAACATTTATGGAGCACTTATTTTGTGCAACTACTGTTCTACGTACTTTACAAATATTAACTCATTTAATCCTTGTAACAGTTCTATGAAAAACTGCATTTAGAAGTCCAGTAACTCCCAAGCAAGATATGTAAAAGCAACCTGCTGCTAGACATTTTATTGCTGTAACTGCAGAACACCAAAGACCATAAGAAGATGTTGAAAACATCCAGAGAGAAAAACACAGATTATCTTCAAAGAGTGACAGTTACACTAAGAACTGATGCTGCAGGGCAAAAAAGGGAAGCCAGAAGACAGGAAAACAATATTGTTGATAGGCTGAAAAGAGTCCCTGTCAGATTAGAATTCTATAACAAGAAAAAAATCTTTCAAGAATTTGAAAAAAATAAAGACATTTTGAGACAAAAAAGAAAGTTTGATTCCATATACACATATATATCTAAATATATATATATAAATAAATATATCTAAATCTAAAAAAAAAAGAAAAAAAATGGTCAGAAGAACCTAGGGGCAAGACGGGAATAAAGATGCAGACCTACTAGAGAATGGACTTGAGGATACGGGGAGGGGAAAGAGTAAGCTGGGACAAAGTGAGAGAGTGGCATGGACATATATACACTACCAAACATAAAATAGATAGCTAGTGGGAAGCAGCTGCATAGCACAGGGAGATCAGTTCGGTGCTTTGTGACCACCTAGAGCGGTGGGATAGGGAGGGTGGGAGGGAGGGAGATGCAAGAGGGAAAAGATCTGGGAACATATGTATATGTATAACTGATTCACTTTGTTATAAAGCAGAAACTAACACACCATTGTAAAGCTATTATACTCCAGTAAAGATGTTAAAAAAAAACTCAAAAAAAAAAAAAAAAGAAAGTTTGCCACTACTAGGTCCTCTCTAATGGAAATCCTAATAATATCTTTCAGACAGAAGGAATGTGAACCCAGATGGAAGGTCTGAGATGCAAGAAAGAATGAACTGGTGGGTAATTGGTGGGTAATTCTAACAAACATATAAAAAATAATGTCATATATGGTCATAAATAAGCAATGAAAAAGAGAACCTCATGGCAGATGCTACAGACCTTTAAAAGATAACAAGATACTATGAATAACTTTATGCCAATATTTTAAAAATTTAGATTTACAAATTCCTAAGTTAATGTAAAGCACATACAGAACCTGAACGGACCTAAAACCAACATATACTTAAATTGAAAAATTTTCCCACACAAAACCTTCAGAGTAGATGGCTTCACAAGTGAGTTCTACCATATATTCAAGGAATCAATCATCATAATATTACACAAACTCAGAGGAAAGAAAAAGAGAAAAACACTCCTCAACTCGTTTGGTAAGTTTAGCCAAACCATAATACCAAGGTTATTTATGAGAAAGAAAGATTACAAGCTAAACTCACTCATAACACAAGTACAAAAATCCTAAACAAATTATTGTCTAGTCAATAAAATAGCAAATACTTTTAGGGTGCTTACTATGTTCTAGGCATTGTTTTAAGCATTCTGGACATATTACTAAACTTTACAATAGTTCTGTGATTTAGGTGCTTTCTTTTAAAAATATTTATTTGTTTTTATTTTTGGCTGTGTGGCTGTGTGGCGCGAGGGCTTAGTTGCCCCGTGGCATGTGGGATCTTAGTTCCCCAACCAGGGATCAAACCTGCGTCCTCTGCGTTGGAAGGCAGATTCTTAACCACTGGACCACCAGGGAAGTCCCTAAGTGCTACTATTATTCTCATTTCAGCATATGAGAAAATGGAGACACAGAGAGATTAAGTAACTTGCCCAGGTCACTCCCACATTGTGGTATGGCTGGGTTTCAGACCTAAGCAGTCTAACTCACACCTTCATCCTTTTAGTAGTTACACTGTAATTGAGGTGGGCTCATGACCCAAACACAAGGCGATTTAACATTCAAATATTAATTAGTGTAAATCATTACATTTACACATTAAAGGAAAAATAGATATGGTCAATAGACATAGAGAGGAAAAAAAGCTCAAATTCAACATCCATTCACAATAAAAACAGCTCTTGGCAAACTGGGAATCAAACGCAACTTCCTTAATGTGATAAGGATTATCTACAAAAACTTCAACAAACAACGTACTTAATAATGACGCATTTAAAAGCTTTCCCTTTGACTTGAGAACCGAGAAAACAATGCTACCAATTACCAATTTTATTCAGCATTCTACTAGGGGATCTTGGACAGCACAGTAGATAAGAAAAATAAATAAAATGTACAAGGATTGGAAACGAAAAAGACAAAACTATTATTATGAACATATAATGATGATATATATAGAAAATGAAAAATACTCTATAAATGAATTACTAGAATTAATACAAGAGTTTACCAAAATTTCTGGATACAAAATCCATATAAAAAAATTAGGTTTGTTTCTCACCAGAAGCTGTTATAAAATGAAATTTAAAACAGTCTTCATTCACAATTGCATTAAAAAATGCGAACTACCTGGGAATAAATCCAACAAAATATGTACAAGACATTAATGGGAAAAATTGTAAAATTTTATTAAGAGACATTAAAGAAGACCTAAATAAATGGAGAAATATACCAGTTCATGGATCGGAGGACTCAACATTGTAAAGGTGTCATTTCTCTCCAAATTGATTTACAGACTCAGTAAATCCCAATTAAAATCTCAATAGGTTTTTGTTCGAACTTGACAAGCCAGCTCTAAAATTTATATGACAGAGCCAAGGGCCAAGAGTAGCTACTCTTGAAGAAGAAAAATAAAGTGGGAGGACTTGCTCTACCAGATATAATACTTATTATAAAGCTATAGTAATTAAGACCGTGTGGCACTGGGACAAGCATTGACAAATAGACCAATGAAACAGAGTAGAGAACCCATAAAGATACCTACACCTCTATGAACATTTGCTATACAACAGAGGTGACATCCCAGGTCAATGGCAAAAAAGATAGACTTTTCAATAAATAGTGCTGGCGTAATTGAGCATCCATGGGGAGAAAATGGAATTAGAATCTCTCTTGGCAATATAGTACAGAGAAATTAATTCAGGTGGATTCAAAAACTATATATGAAGAATATGTATATATTCTATATTAGAAGATAATATAGAAGAATATCTTCATGACCTTGGGAGTAGAAAAGGATTTCTTAAACTGGGTAAAAAACCATTCACAGTAAGTGAAAGATTTGTAAATTTGAGTATGTTACAATTAAGAATGTCTGTCCAACCAAGGCACATTAAGAGAGTAAAGGGACAAGTCAGAGAGGGAAATGACACTAACGACAATTCATAAAAGTGACAAAAAACTAGGATCCAGAATTTATAAAGAACTTCTGTGAATCAAAGTATAATATAAAGAACAACACAGAAGATTTGAACAGATCTTTTATAAGAAAGGAAATCCAAATGGCCAATAAACCTATGAAAAGCTGTTTAATCTCATCAGTAAAATGCAAATTAAACCACAATGAGATACTATTACACAGCCATCAAATCGCAAAAATAACATCTGACCAGCACCAAAGACCCTGACCAACAGATATTCTCTAGTGAGCATATAAATTGGCATACCATTCTGGAAAACAGTAGAATAGTATTAACTAGTAAAGTTGAGTTTGTGCATACTCTATGCCCAGCAATTGCATGCCCAGGGACATACGTAGAGAAAAATCTGCACGTACACAGAATGTTCTTAGCAGCATTGTCTGAAATAGTCCCCAACTAGAAACAACCTAAATGTCCAGCAGCATAGAAGAAATAAATAAATTGAAGTGTATAGCAATGAAAATGGACCCATTACTGCTATAAGCATCAATAAGGATGTGTTTCCAAATGATACAGAGTGAAAGAAGCAAGTCATAAAGAAGACCTATGTTTTTACTCCATTATATAAAGTTCAAAACATGCAACAGTAAACAATATCATTTAGTGATGCCTAAACGTGTGGTGAACTGTAAAGAAAAACAGTGAAATGATTACTTTAGGTGCCAAGATAATGGTTGTCTCTGGAGGGAAAGAAAGGGGCTGTGCTCAGGTGGAAAAAAATTCTGTAGTGTTCTGTTTCTTGACTTGGGGGTGGTCACCTGGTGTTCATTTTATATTAATCGTTACACCGTATGTAAATATTTTATGAACATTTTTCTAGAACATTTTTCTATGTATGCTGTATCTCACGATTTTAAAACACATCCTGCACATCTAGATGCAGAGTCACTTTCAAAACAAGCACAGCTTTAGAGATCAAGTGGACTTGATCATATAGGTTTTCCCAAGTTTCCTCTGGGAGGCAGGCCTCAGCGAGTCTCTTTTTACTCAATTTAATCCAATGGGGTTAAATCACTCAAGGGCAGTAAAGGATAAACGACTATCTCAACAAAATAGGGCAAGAATGGCGGGGAGCATTACAGAAACTGCCACTCAAGTTTCCCCCCAAGCTTCTCTTTCCAATTCTGGAAGAGGTCCTTCTGTGCTTCAGACATGAAGGCTTACTTTAGATCAGAGGCCCAGGATGCTCCAGAGATGATTCAGACCCCAGTCAGCAGTGATCTCTCCTTTTACACTCCACGGCTTCTGCTAATATCCAAGAAAGCAGTGGAAGCCCAGGTATGCCGCAGCAATTAAGAGCCTGCTCCCATCACCTCTGCCTGCTGCAGTGAGGGACAGGTCTCGCTTATGTGGCAGAGAAGCACGTCCACTGAGCCTCTTCCTGGTTCTTTGCTAAACCAGACCTGAGGCCGGGTGTGAGCTCCCAGGTCAGAATCCCAGGCAAAGCCGGATGAAGCAACTCTTGCCGTCAGAGGAACCGGCAAACTGGGAGCCTTTCATGTGCTTGGTAATTACTAAGAAATAAACAAAATTACAAGCAGAATGATAACTCATCAAATTTGATTTGGTCCCACAGGGCCTGCTTGAGATTCTAATGAATACATACGGTGAGGCCAGGGATGATTATGGGAGACTCAACTGCAGGGACGTGGGGAGGTTATTCTTTTTCTATTTATTTATTTATTTCTTTATTTTGGCTGCACTGGGTCTTAGTTGTGGCACACGGGATCTTCGTTGCCGTGTGCAGGATCTTTAGTTGTGGCATGTGAGATCTTTAGTTGAGGCATATGGGATCTTCAGTTGTGGCATGCAAACTCTTTAGTTGTGGCATGCACGCGGGATCTTAGTTCCCGGACCAGGGATCGAACCTGGGCCCCCTGCATTGGGAGCGTGGAGTCTTACCCACTGGACCACCAGGGAAGTCCCGGGACGTTTTTATTTTTTTAATAATTTATTTATTAATTTATTTATTTTTGGCTGCGTTGGGTCTTTACTGCTGCGTGCAGGCTTTCTCTAGTTGCAGTGAGCAGGGGCTGCTCTTCGTTGTGGTGTGCGAGCTTCTCACTGCGGTGGCCTCTCTTGTTGAGGAGCATGGAGGCTTCAGTAGTTGTGGCACGTGGGCTCAGTAGTTGTGGCTTGTGGGCTCTAGAGTGCAGGCTCAGTAGCTGTGGCGCATGGGCTTAGTTGCTCCACGGCATGTGGGATCTTCCTGGACCAGGGCTCAAACCCGTGTCCCCAGCAATGATAGGCTGATTCTCAACCACTGTGCCACCAGGGAAGCCCCGGGAGGTTTTTCTTAAAGTCCACCACCTCTCAACTTCTCTCTTTTGTTGAGAGTCCTCCTATCTGTGGGGAAGAAAGGAGGCTGTTCCCTCAGACCACGAGAGGGACAGTGTGAGTGCAGAGAGCTGCATTTCGTTTCCTGTGGCTCTAACACTGCATCCTCCCACAGAGCTTTGAGTTGAAAACCCACAGCCACAGACACTGATTCGGTTAGAAACTCTGGTTACCCAGTTACCTCTCTGGTTATCTATACTCATGAGTGTCCAAATTTTAAACTAGCCACTTAATCCATTGCCCAGCTTGCAGAAAGCTTTGCGAAGGATGGCAAGGAGGGGAAGGAGAGGAATACGTGAGTGGCGAGCTGCTTGGCTACAGGAAGGAGAGTGAGGGGAGACAAAAGCTATTGAGATGGAGCAGGGAGGGCTGCTCAGAAAAGAACAAGATTCCTGAGCCTCAGCCTCAGCCAACTTCATCACCAGCCAAGAGGCATCCAGCCCCTACCCATCTCCATTACACGGCTTGTGAACTGCGGGGAGATGGCATTCGGGGCTTCCGGCAGAGCCCTGGACCAGTGGCTTTGCTGTATCGGGGGCCAGCTTGCTGGAGATCCGCGTGCGCCCAGCAGATGTCATGCCGATCGAAGTACAGTGAGGCTGGAAATCAGGGCGGAGCTCCCACGACACCCACCTGGCAAAAGCTGACAACTTTAGTGGCTTCTGTGCTCTTTGGATTCTTTTGCTTTGCTTCCTTTCCTCCTTGGTGTGATGCTCCTTTGGCACATGCTTCCTTACAATACTTACTAAGACCTGACTAGGGCTGTCTTCTCTGTTCCACTGATTTTTTTCTTGTTTCCTACTAATTACTGTAATGTTATATATATATATTTAGGACACCCATCCTGTCACTAATAATGCTGTACAAATAAGAGCACAATGTATTTCATCCTTTTCTCTCTCTGTTTATTACATATGTAAAAAGCAAATCATTTCATGTTCTGAGTAAGAGCTCTTTGGACTAAGATTGGATCTTATAATTCTGTTCCTCTTTATTGTTTAATTTTTGAAAAAGCAAGAGGTCAGGCAATTAAAAGAGAATGCTTGTTAAATTGGAAAAAGCACAGTGAAGGCTGAACGTGGGCTTTTTAAAAAATTGAGGAGAGGTGTAATAACCTCACGGAAATCAGATTTCGTAAAGGAAACCAAGCCTCAGAAGTCGAAAGCCGTGATTGTCAGTCTTCAATCTCTTGTCAGAAAGCTGCTTTTGAAAGGAAGAATCTGTGTAGTGCAGATGAATTCACACATCCAATTCTATTTTCTTTTTTCCCTCCCATTTTCCACTCTCATTCTCCCCTTAGGCAACCATTCCCAGGTGTTTAATGTATATTCTTTATGTGTATTTTTGTAAAATATGTACTGTTTTTCCATATGCATTTTTTAATTTTTATTTTATATTGGAGCATAGCTGATTAACAATGTTGTGTTAGTTTCAGGTGTACAGCAGAGTGATTCAGTTATACATACACATGTATCTATTTTTTTTCCGATTCTTTTCTCATTTAGGTTAACACAGAATATTAAGCAGTGTTCACTGTGCTATTCAGTAGGTCTTTGTTGGTTATCTATTTTAAATATAGCATTGTGGGGACTTCCCTGGTGGCTCAGCGGTTGAGAGTCCGCCTGCCGATACAGGGGACATGGGTTCGTGCCCTGGTCCGGGAAGATCCCACATGCCGTGGAGCGGCTAGGCCCGTGAACCATGGCCGCTGAGCCTGCACATCCGGAGCCTGTGCTCCGCAACGGGAGAAGCCACGACAGTGAGAGGCCCACGTACCGCAAAAAATAAATAAATAAATAAATATAGCATTGTGTACATGTCAATCCCAAATCCCAATCTATCCCTCACCCTTCCCCACTGGTAACCATAAGTTCGTTCTCTAAGTCTATGTGTCTGTTTCTGTTTTGTAAATAAGTTCATTCGTATCTTTTATTTTTAGATTCCACGTGCAAGTTTTATCATATGATATTTGTCTTTCTCTGCCTGACTTACTTCACTTAGCATGATAATCTCTAGGTCCATCCATGTAATGGATGCAAATGACATTATTTCATTCTTTTTAATGGCTGAGTAATATTCCGTTGTTTATATGTACCACATCTTCTTTATCCATTCATCTGTCGATGGACATTTAGGTTGCTTCCACGTCTTGGCTATTGTAAACAGTGCCATATGCATCTGTTTTTATTTACACCATTTCCACTATGCTTTGAAGGCCCATTCTCATTGCTATGTGCCCATGGGGTCCATTACTTCTGACCACTGCACTCTCCATGACTTGCATCCCCTTTGTTTATTATCCATTCCCCTAGTGATGGACACCCAAATTGCCCCTAACTCCCCAGCACAACATTCTGTAGATATCTATGTCTCCTCTATATAGACCCGTGTGAGCCTTTTCACAGGATATACCCCCAGGAGTAGAAATGCTGAGCCACAAGATATCCACATATTTAATTTTACTAAGAACCACCCGATTGCCCTCAGCAAGGCTCCACCAGTCTACCTCCCTACCAGCAGTGCATGGGAGTTCCTGGGTTACCATATGCACATGCACACCTTCAAGCCCTAGCACACTTCTTAGAATGATCTACTTTACCAATTTTTGCCAGTCGCATGAGAACAAGTGAAGTGGTACATACACCTTTTTAAATTTTGCCTTTCTCTGGTGAGCTTGAGCACGTCTAAATAGTGAGTAAGCTAAGTGATATAACAAACCCCAAATCTCAGTGTCTTAACAAAACAAATGTTTATTTTTGGTTCACATCACGGTCCAGTGTAGTGGGGGTCAAGGGCAGAGTACTACTCCAGATGGTCAGGCTTCTACTGTGTAGCTCTGTCATTTCCTAGGGCCTCAGGGTCCTCCGCTGGATTCTCTGCATGCAGCCAGCAGGGGAGGGAAGAGAGAGCCTTCAGAGAATGGCACAGGAGGTTTGTAGTACCACACACAGATGCAGTCACATTCCTTGGGCCAGAGAAAATCCTGGTGCCCCTGTGTGCCAAAGAAAAGAGGATATGGAAATTGGTGAAGAATTAGACAATCTCTGCCCCAAGATGTTTGTGACTTTTGGGGTTTCCCTTTCTATAAATTTCCTCATCATATCCTTGTTCCTTTTTTTTTTTTTTCAGACTTCCTCCTGTCATTGTTATTCATTTGTGTATTCATTGTGTATTCTAGAAGGTATCAATTCCCTGTCAGGACTTTTTTAAATATTTATTTATTTTCTTTCTTTCTTTCTTTCTTTTTTTTTTTTTGGCTGCATTGGGTCTTCGTCGCTGTGTGCGGGCTTTCTCTAGTTGCGGCGAGCGGGGGCTATTCTTCGTTGCAGTGCTCGGGCTTCTCACTGCAGTGGCTTCTCTTGTTGCGGAGCATGGGCTCTAGGTGCGTGGGTTTCAGTAGTTGTGGCTCACAGGCTCAGTAGTTGTGGCTCACAGGCTTAGTTGCTCTGTGACATGTGGGATATTCCCGGACCAGGGCTCAAACCCATGTCTCCTGCATTGGCAGGTGGATTCTTAACCACTGTGCCACCAGGGAAGCCCCCCCCATTGGTTTTATCATTGCCAATAATCCTACCAATCTGTCTGCCTGATCACTTTGGCTATGGGGTCTTTTACCAATCAGGAATCTAATTTTTATGTGGCCTAGTCAATCAATTTTTAGTCTTACGGTTTTTATTTTTGAGATATTGTTGGTTGTTTGTTTACAGTCTCAACCTCTGGATTCCTCTTGAAAGCACCCTGTCACTACTTCCTTTGTCAGTTTCCCCATCAGTCCCCCATTTGCAAGGAGGTCACTTGTTAAGGACGGGGATGTGGAAGGTCCCCAGAGGGAAAGGCTCACCCAGAGGCTAATTACCCAGCCTCCAAGTCTTCCTTGCAGCATCCACTTTCCCTTAATCCTGTAGGCTCTGGCCTAGAAAAACTCAGTTCTCCAAAGCTCCTACGCAAATGTACAGAACTGCTCAGGAAACCGTTTCAGGCAAGAGAGGTGGGCAAGAGCCATATCACAGAGCCTGAGCCTGATAAGATGGTTGCAGCATTAAAGGGTATTAGGTTGGAACTCTCTCAGACACATGAGTTTCTTTGAACCTCTCTCCCATGTTGTTTCTTCAATCTCTTGCTTACACTTTTCCCTTGCCTGAAAAGCCCTCTCTACCTTTGCTTGGTTAAACCCTCTTATCCTTAAGCCTTAACCTGGGCATTACTTCCAGGAAGCCTTCTCTGACCTCACTCCACCCCACGCACACATCTAGGTGAATGCACTTCTGAGACTTGCACAACTCTCACTGAACTTACCACACTACATTGCAATGGCCATTTGCCTACCTGATCGTGAACTTTTGGGAAGAATCTGAATCCAATTCCCCTTTGTACTCCTAGCACTAGCTCGGGACCTTAACACATGCATAACAGCTGTTGGATGGATCTGATGGGCTTACTATGCCCTGTCCACGGTACTTGGCCTTCCTGCCCCAGCTTCATGGGCTTTGGGGAGGTTTTCATTACAGCAGAGAGGCCCCAGAAGGATGCCCTTCCAGAGGTCAGCTGGGGTGTCTCTCCCTTGGTCTGCGTGTCCAGGCTGCTTATGGGCCAGTCTCTAGCCGGGCCCTGGAGAGGGCAGATCTGAGTTAGCTCTCCTGGGCCTTAGCCTCTATTGTGGATGGGGCAGGGCCTGTGCAAATTATATGTGCTTAAGTGAAGGTCAGGGAAGATTAGGACTCTCTGTCCTGGCAGTGGCCGTCCTTTTTCTGATTCCCGCATTCAGAGGTCAGGTTGGACAGGAGAGCAGGTCTCAGACAGTGAGCGGTCCGTGGACAAGCAAGATGGAGGGAAGAGGGAATTCCCTGGTGGTCCAGTGGTTAGGACTCCACACTTTCACTGCCGAGGGCGTGGGTTTGATCCTTGGTCGGGGAACTAAGATCCCAGAAGCCATGCAGCGTGGCCAAAAATAAAGATTAAAAAAGAAAAAAAATTGAGGGAAGAGAGTCCTCCCACCCCATTGGCACTGCAGCCTGCCAAGCTCAAGGCTCGGCTGCCCCCTTGTGTCCACAGAGTGAAGGACAAGGGAAACTTAATCCTAAACTGGGCTAGGACTGGTCCCCTGGGAGCCACCCAGCTGTCTTGCCTCCTTCTCCCCAAGGGCACCCACACACGGGGACTCACATTCAGCAGGGCCACCTGCGCTGTCCCCCAGCAGTGCACTGCCCACCCCACTCACTGCTGGTTTTTGCCCTGGAGGTCTGAGGGCCTGGGATCTTCCTCTGGAAGGGAAGGCCTTGAACATTTTAAAGGGGGCTTTTTGGGATTTCCCTGGTGGGCCAGGGGTTTAGAATCCACCTTCCAATGCAGGGGACGCGGGTTCGATCCCTGGACGGGGAACTAAGATCCCACATGCCGTGGGGCAACTAAGCCTGTGCAGCGCAACTACCAAGCCCAGATGCTCTGTAACCCGCACACCACAATTAGAGAGGAGCCTGCACACCGCAATGAAGAGCCCGCGTGCCGCAGCTAGGACCTAACGCAGCCATATATAAATAAATAAATTAATTAATAAAGCGGGCTTCTCCACCGCAATAAGCCCACGCACTGCAACGAAGAGTAGCCCCCGCTCGCCGCAACTAGAGAAAGCCCGCATACAGCAACGAAGTCCCAACGCAGCCAAAAATAAATAAATTAAATAAATATTTTTTAAAAAGAAATGGAAAATTTTATTTGAGCCAAATTTGAGGATTATAACCCGGGAAGAGCATCTCAGAAAGCTCTGAGAACTGTTCGGGCCGTTGGAACTCAAGGCACAGTTATATAAGTTTTTGAGACAGAGGGCTGTCCAACAAGTGAAGTATGATTGAGTTTACATAATCCAGATCTAAGGGTCATAATGGCAGGTCATGTGACCCCTTACGAGATCAAGAAGGAATGTTATCATTGGAGTTGTCTTGTTGGTGCTGGGAGAACGTTGCTCTTTATGGCTGAGCAGCTATTCCTGCTGATGCGGGAGGGTTGGTCGATGGGTAATGAACATACACAATGCACAGTGGGGGGAGAGGGGAGGCCAAGGTGCAGAGGAGAATTTTTTGCAGTTAAACTTTTCTTGTCTTGCCATAAAATATGAACTTTATTTCACAATCATAAACATCATTTCATGATGTTTAGAAACTCTCTGAAAATGTGCCAAAGATCTCCTATAGGTCTTCAATCCCTGGAAATTAAACAAAGACTGTCCTACAACATCCTTTGTAATGGCATCCCTCTACTTGATACCAATGACACAGAAATCGATGTCCTTAAATGACACAGAAATCGATGTCCTTAAATGTAGTGAATCACTGCCTTGGGCAATACTCTGCAAGGAACAGATTGTACAAAGTTTTATATCTATACAATGAAATTAGCAGTGGAGCAACAAATGGCTTTAAATTTTATGGGTAGTGGGAATTCCCTGGTGGTCCAGTGGTTAGGACTCTGTGCTTCCACTGCAGGGGGCACGGGTTCGATCCTTGGTCGGGGGAGCTAAGATCCCGCATAACACGCGGCCAAAAAATTGAAAAATTATGGGTAGTATGGAAACATAGATTAATTTTTAAATTGTCTCTTGACTCAAAACCATTTTTTAGAAATCTACCTAGTAATATTAAAGCATCTGTATGTGGGGGAATAGAATGGAGAATAATTCCTTGAAACATTGTTTGTACTAGGGAAAAAAAAATAAAACTGGGCTTCCCTGGTGGTGCAGTGGTTGAGAATCTGCCTGCCAATGCAGGGGACACGGGTTCGAGCCCTGGTCTGGGAAGATTCCACATGCCGTGGCCTGTGAGCCACAACTAGGCCCGTGAGCCACAACTACTGAGCCTGTGCATCTGGAGCCTGTGCTCCGCAACAAGAGAGGCTGCGACAGTGAAAGGCCCGCGCACCGCGATGAGGAGTGGCCTCGGCTCGCCACAACTAGAGAGAGCCCTTGCACAGAAACGAAGACCCAACACGGCCAAAATAAATAAATAAAATTTAAAAAAAAAGACCTTTAAAAAATAAGTAAATAAAAATAAAATAAAATAAAACCAACTGAATGTCTAAAACACTAAATAAAGCTGTTTGATTTATCTTTTAATACATAAATAAAGGGGCTTCCCTGTGGGAGGGCTGCAGACAAGACACCCAACAGGCAGCCTGGCAGTTTCCTTCTGCCTATTGGTTTTGCTTCCAGAGGCCTTCTCCACACTAGTTTTGGGGAGCTCTGTCATAAAGAAGGGGGGCTGCTGGGCTTGGCACCCTTCCCCCAGGAGCTCCTGCTCTCACACCATTGACTGTGCGGGGCCCCAGTTAGGTCTGCTCATCCCAGGCATCTCCTCCCACCCCCTCTGCCTATTACTCTCTACGGCATCGCCCTGGTTGTTTCCTTCTTGGGGCTTCTCACACTCTTGTTTTGGTCTCCTTTATTATTGCCTGCCTTCCCTGCCCCTCCCAAGTAGAATGAGGGTAGGGCCTTGTTGGACTCATTCACTGAATCCCCAGAATACAGAACAGGCCCCGCAGGGAGCAGCCACTTGGCACGTGTTTCCCGACCGAAGTTCCCCACACGTGCCCGGTGTCCACCCACGGCTCCCATCTGGGCCAAGCTGCTTCCTCCTCCTGAGATGCCGTCATCACCCCATCCCACCGCCACCTCACTGTGTGCCTGGCAACCTGGTATTTACAGTTAGTTCAAGGCTCACTTTAAACATCACCTCTTTGTGATGCCTCCCTGACCTCTCCCAAATTAGGCACTTCCTTCTGTGTTCCCTCACTTCCTATAACGGCTGTCATAACTGTCTGTGAGCCCGGCAAGGGCAAGAATTGTATCATATTTGTTCTTGCGTTCTCAGTGCCTGGCAGATGCTAAATAAATATTTATTGATGAACTCTGACGACCACTGGAGAGGCTAGCGGAGCCCAATGCCCCAAGCTGCCCTCCTGCCCTCGCCTCCCTCTGCTCTCGCATAAGGAGCCCACACTCTAGGCAACGGAAACATCACATCATTCACTCAGCATCTTCCCAAGGCCATGGTTTGTAACAGTATTGTTTCCTCCAGGGGGAATGCTTTTCCAACCTTCATCCTCCTTTAAAACGCATCTTGGCTGCCACTTCCTCCATGAAACCTTCCTCAGTTCCCGAGCAGGAACTAATCCCTCCCTCTTCTGTGCTTCCCATCATCGTCCCTCTCCCGAGCTAATTCTGCCTCACTGTAGAACTTAACAGAAGTGTGCTGCCCGTTATCTCAGCAAATTGTAAACCTTCTCCCGTCACCAGCCACGGCTCACACACATTGGTATCTCTCATCTCCCATGAAGGTAAACACTCAAATGCCCGCTCACAGGCAGCCCATAAAGCATACACTTGAATGTCATGTCAAGAAGCCAATAGCTCCCAACGTGAAAACTCATGTAACTAACACTAGGACCCCAGAAGAAACTTCCCCAGGTGCACATCCACACTTCCTGCAGGAAGGCAGAGACTGGGCACCTCAATCCCGCCAAGAGCTCCCGCTCTGGGCACCCTCCATATATGCCCTCCCACCCTGCCCTATGCTTTCCCAGCCCAGCTCAGCTTTCTGGCTGCACATGCCAGTGTATACTTGGAGCTCTCTTGGGATGGAGTGTTAGCACTCAGGCTCAGGGTCCACCTACTGCAAGCAAGTCCTGGTAACTAATGTTGATCTGACCTCAGCCTTTGGGAGGCAGCCTCACCTATAACTTATGTGGTGGCACCAGGGATAGAACTGACCCATCTCTACTACCATCCTCAGCATAAACACACACACATACATACACACACACGTGTGCACATGCCCACATACACGCACAAGAATATACCCAGATGCACACACGGTGTAGAATGTGATCAAGGGCTTAGATGTTGCAACCATGTTTAGTGCGAAGACCAACCCTGGGCAAAGGTTCTGACACTCCTCACAGGGTCCGGCTTGACGCAGACACTCAACAAATATTTGTTGAATGACTAAATTGCTTGCGTGCCCACCTCCAACGCCACCCACGGTCACTGATTTGACACTCCTCTGCCCCCTTGAAGCGCTGGCCTGTTCTACCATGCCAGGAGCCTGGGGTATCAGCAGTGCCCTAGAGGGATAGGGCCGCAATCTTGGTACCCAAATGTCTTCAGTTTTTCTTGAAGTTCACCAAACACAGTATGTTATCTCCCCTCTGGGTCTCAGTACCTGTACTAGAAGTTCCTGTCCTTCACCCCCGATTCCTTCACCTGGCTTACTCTTGGTCACCCTTTAGATCTCACTGATTTCTTTGCTACTTCTTAAAAAAAGTCTTTTCCAAGTGTCCCATCCCTGCTCCAAACTGGGTTAGGAGGGTTTCACTGGAAAAAGAAGGAAAACAACTTCTCTTGCTCTTTTTAGAGTTCCTTATGTTATGCATCTATAAGGTCAGCTAAACTTAAAAAGCACATGAAGTTGCTCACGTGGTTATGTACCAAGTGCATTCATGTTATATCTTTGGGGTGTCACAATAACCCTGGGGAAGGGTGTGATGATTTCCATTTAAGAGATAGGAAAACTGAGGCTCTGAGATACCAGGTGCCCACCTAAAGTCACAGGAGCAAGTAAGCCAGAGAGCCAAGTGTCAAAATCCATGCGTGTGCTTTCCATTTCATGGGGGTGGGGCTGCAGTATTAGCAGGGATGAGGATGCAGGTGGGGAGTGAGCTCAGAAGTTGTGCAGTCTGAATTGCCTAAAACAGGGGAACGGGAAGGGATTCTTCCCCTTCATTCCACACAACCCTGAAGAGCCCTCAGCACGAAGGAGGCGCAGCTTTATTTCTCTGGTCCAATTCTTTTTCCCAGCCCTGGGCCATTAGTGAAGCATATTATAAGCCTCTCTGTTTGAGATAAGCATCCCTATTTACCTGGCAATCATTTGCTGGTAAGGGTTCTAAGGAAAGCTGACTAAATGGAGAGGAACGCGAATGAGGTCGCAGCGCGATGGCTGGAGCCCTGCCCTGCTTGCTGCCCTTTCCTCCAAGTCGCTGCCTCGGTCCCTTCTCCGGGCCTCCAGGAAGAAGAACCTTGTGTCGTAGGAGCAGTTATCCAAGCAGGTCTCAGTGGCCTGCGGAAACTCCTCCAGCTTCTCAGTGATGAAGCCGGTCTCCTGCAGGGCTACCCGCAGGAATTTCTCCTCCAGGGGCAGGAGCACCTCTTGACCCCCACCATGAAGAAGCTGGCCTCAAAGTCCCCGCTCAGCATCAGATGGCCCCTGGGCCGGGGCAGGGTCCTGAGGTGACGCAGGGTGTGTGTCCAGGCAGGCCTGCAGGGTGGGGCAGGCAGCCTTGAGGCACAGGGAGGAGATGAGGCAGTCGGCCAGGGGTGGGACCGCAGGTTCCAAGGGCTGTTGTTTCAGGATGTCACACTTGAGTACCTGGCGGATGGCTCTCCTTAAGCGCTCCTCCTTCTCGGCCCCCTGTCTCTGGAGTGGAGGGAAAGGGAAAGAGGGGCCAGCTGGGTCATGCTTATCGCGTAGACCGCGCACATCACTCCCAGCCATTCTCTGCTTGGCACACAGGCTCCCAGAACAGCAGGTCGCTGGTTTTACAGATGAAGAAACTGAGTCCCAGAGAGAGACCTGGTCCTGAACCAGCTGTGGACAAAGTCAAGACCAGAACCTGCCGACCCTGCGCTCAGCGCTCTGTCTACCTGCAGGTCCTCTGTCGGCAATGCACCCCTGACAGGTAGCCCATTCTCTTTCTACTAGTCTGTGTTTAACGCGACCCAGACAAGTGCCTCCAGAAACGGAAAGTCGGCCTGGAATCAGCTAAGCAAAACTACTAAGTGAGCTTGGGGCGCTTTGCTGGGGCCCCCAGTCTCTCCATTACCTTTCCCTCCCTTTGGCCCCTGGCCACTCCTCTCAACCTCCTCATCACCTCATACATTTCCTATACATGTTCTCAGGATGCGGGCTGCATTCGTACTATTGTATGAATAAGGACTAGTACTTAAATGCTTACTCTTTCCAACTCTGTATTTTTTAAAAAGTCATAGTCTTAACATATACACACTACTATATATAAAATAGGTAAACAACAAGGACCTACTTATAGCACAGGGAACTATACTCAATATCTTGTAATGACCTGTAATGGAAAAGATCTGAAAAAGAATATATATATATATATATATGTATATGTATAACTGAATCACTTTGCTCTACACTTGAAACTAACACAACATTGTAAATTAACTATACCTCAATTTTAAAAAATCAAAAAAAAAAAAGCTATAGTCTTAAGCAAAAGGAATAAGAATCTAATGTACAACCTCAACTATCTTACCTAACTAGGGAGGGTGATATTCGGAGAGTGGAAGGGCTATGGTGGACCTTCCTGATGCCCTGAAATTCAATGAAAATACACAAGGTAAGTAAATTCTGTTCCACTTGCAGTGCAAGATTGTCTTAATTCTAACCCCTCTCTCCTGAGATCCACGAAAAGATTCCACAAGTTTAGAGCCCCCTGGAGCTTGTAACTGAAACAACAGGGGCACCAGCCAATCAGAATGGAGGCAGCCCAGCGGGTTCTCCATTTGCTTGGGCTCAGACCTTGGCATTCCATGTGGACCTTGGTGATGTTTCTTCCACACCAAGTTTGTCTCTAGCCAGCTCTTTCTGTTCCCTCTTTTGGTCTTTTTTTTTTTTTTTTTTTTTTTTTTTTTTGCGGTACGCGGGCCTCTCACTGCTCTGGCCTCTCCCGTTGCGAAGCACAGGCTCCGGACGCGCAGGCTCAGCGCCCATGGCTCACGGGCCCCGCCGCTCCGCAGCATGTGGGATCTTCCCGGACCGGGGCACGAACCCGTGTCCCCTGCATCGGCAGGCGGACTCTCAACCCCTGCGCCACCAGGGAAGTCCCCTCTTTTGGTCTTTATAGGATTCATATCTCACTCTTCCTCCTTTCTTCTCGGCACCCCACTGACTTCCTTCCTTCTTTGTCTCCATCTGCCTTGTCATTTCTACATGAGCCCCATGGAAAATTCTTGATTCGGGAGCTAAGTGAAGCTCCTGGTATCATGGAGACTCAAAAACAAACACTAACCCCCTTACCTGTTCCCCTCAAGCTCACGCACATATTTCACCACCGAGACCAGTCAAACGCCCCTGGCGTCTTCTTTAGCCACTTCTCCAGCTGTTGGCAGTTCTGTCTGGGTAGCTGATGGCAATGATCTCTTTGAAAGACTCGCAGGCAGAGAGGAGCTGGTAGACGGTGGGCCCAGAGCTGAGATCAACCAGGAGTTTTCCTTCCAGCCCACCTGTTTTAGAACAAGAATGTTCTGAATCATCAGTACCAATGCAGGGCTCTGAGGTCCACATTTCCCAAAAGGCTCCACTTTCCTTGTCCCATTGGGAGAGGCTACCGGGAGTCAACCATCTGGGAATGTAAACTCCAGGACTGGGAACTTTGCCTGCACTGACTGCCCCAGCTCACTCAGCATGGAGAGTCTTGGTAGGGTTAGTGTTAGAAGCAGGGGTAACATTCCAAAGATCAATCAGCAAACATTTATTAAGTACCAACTCTATTCCAGAAACTCGCTTGGCAGTATGGGGACGAACAGGAGAATTCAGGGCCTGCTCACAGAGCCCTTGGTCTCCCCTTCCTGTCTTGCTTCCCTTCAGCCACGAGAGATTGTGTTGACACAAAATATCAGTAGCATTTGGACCCTGGCAAGGGGCTTTCAGGATAAACAACAAGGCTGAGAGGAGAGAAAATGAGCTGGACCCAGGGGTCCTGGCCGACTGCTACCCTTAGCCTGCTCACTTGCTCCTGGGTTCTGCTGCTACGTTTTGTTCGTCTGTTTGTTGTTGTATTCGTAGGGTACAGTAGCAAATAAATTGAAGCAGGCATCAAAGGCTTAAGAAAATTTGATGGCAGAAAATTTTAATTGGGAAAATTCTGGCTATCAGGTTATGTTTTATTCTCATGTGAATGATGAAAAGATACCCATTATTTGATTTTAGTGGTCCAGCTGGCCTAGCACCTGTTTTCATGGGCTACCATGGCAAGCAGGCAGAAGAGTGGTGATGCTGAATTTGGAGCAAGGCTTTCTACACTTTCTGATGCCCTTGTAGTTTCTTTAGACAGTGATAGGGAGAAGACAGGCCCACTCAGGACCACCAGAGACCACAGCTCTTAGACTTTATGGGAGGAGGAAATCTGACCCCACCAACTTTGAGGGCATCCCACCATGCACCATACACACACCAGGTGTATCTAAAGTCTTCCCGTAGGGGAGTTCCACACATTCTGAAGGTCCCAAGTTGCTGCCCATGTTCTGGCCACCCCTCCCCAGACCCACCCTAAGCCTGCCCTACGATTGAAGAAGACCAGCATCTGATTTAAAATTTGCATGGCCACCCCTCCTCCCATACTCCCCCATCTCTCCCCTCAGAGGTGAAGGAGACCTGCACCTGGTTTAAAAGTGATATTGTAGTGCTTTAGCAGGAAATGGAGGACTTCATCACCCAGGGGATCCTGGTTCATCTTGAAGTAGTCCAGGTAGGACGTGGGTTCAAAATTCTCCTGATAGACATCAGGCTCCTTGGATTCCTGAAGAGCCATGGAGAGCAGTAAGCTTTGTCCAGGAAGGAGCAGCAGGAAATCTGATTCCCTAGGCCCTTCTTTTTTTTGTTTCTTTCCATAAATTTATTTATTTATTTATTATTTATTTATTTATGGCTGCGTTGGGTCTTTGTTGCTGCGCGTGGGCTTTCTCTAGTTGCAGCGAGCAGGGGCTGCTTTTCGTTGCAGTGCACGGGCTTCTCATTGCGGTGGCTTCTCTTGTTGCGGAGCATGGGCTCTAGGCACGCGGGCTTTAGTAGTTGTGGCATGTGGGCTCAGTAGTTGTGGCTCGTGGGCTCTAGAGCGCAGGCTCAGTAGTTGTGGCACACGGGCTTAGTTGCTCTGCGGCATGTGGGATCTTCCTGGACCAGGGCTCGAACCCGTGTCCCCTACATTGGCAGGCAAATTCTTAACCACTGTGCCACCAGGGAAGTCCCCTTGGGCCCTTCTTGATGGGGCTCAGGCTTCGTCCTTCCCCATCCCCCCAGAACACACACTGGGATGAAGACCAAAACAGCCAACGAAGGTCTTTTCCTGAACCTGCCTCCCTTTGGCCACTCACCTCTGTCACACTCACCTCTCCAATTCCCTACCCCAGCCCCCAGGCTTTTCAGTGGCTTTGACTTGTACGAAGGGTTTCTAGTCTCTTTTGCTCCATTTACTGCATCCTCTTCTACAGTGATTTTTCAAACCATTTAAAAAGCATGCCTAATTTTTAAACTAAATTGCCAGTGAAGCCCCAGTATAGATGAGTGATAATAGGATGGAGATGCCTTAGTTGGCTTTAATTTTTAGCATTTTCTGAACTACACCCCCCAACACAACACCCTGGTTTCTGTCCTAGACAACTGAACGAATGTTGGTAATATTTAGTAAAACAGGGAAGAGAAGAAGAAGAATGGGTTTTAGCTGAGGAGTGAGGAGCGTGAGAAGATGTGAGGAGATGGGTTTCATTTGGAGCAAGCTCAACTTGAAACAGAAAAATCTAATATAACCTGGATAGAAGTCTGGAACTCATAGAGAGATCTCAGCTGGAGCTACAGATGTTGTGGGATGAGTGTGCAAAACTGTTCTATGACTGAACTGAATTTCCTCTTCAAGTCCCACGGAAATGGGTGGTAGACATTATACCTCAATCACATAGAGCCTTCCTTCACCAGGGGTGGGGGTGGGGAACTTACTTGGTGCCAGGCACAGGGCCTGGCACTTACTTTTTGTCCATGCTCCTGGCACCCACTGAGATTACGCTGCATAATCTGGTCTCAGATCACTGATTAACAAAGGTTGCAACATCCCCTTTTTTCAACCTCCATGCCTGTATCTCTCTCTCTGCCCCATTTCCATTCCCCACTCAGGAGCAAGGGAAATCACTCTTCTGCTCCTCGGGACGCTCTGGGCTGTGAAACCATCACACCTCTCCTTCTCCTGCACCATGTTGAGAATAGGGACAAGTCTCAACACTTTCTAGCCCGTACTCACGGAATGGGCACAGTTTCCCATGCTCACGGTTTCCTAAATAAATAAGGACAGAGGAGAAATAAAAATATAATTAATAATACAAATTTGTTTTTTTTAATATGTTGAACTCTGTAATCTGAAAACAGAAGGTAAATCTTTGTTTTTAAGTTTTCCATGGGATATTCAAAAATTGACTGTATATAAAACCACAGAGAAATTTCCCCAAAGTAGAAATAATATAAAATAATATACTCTGTTCAAAATGCCATAAAATAGATACTAATTACAAAACCAGAAAACAAGAGACTTTACCATACAGAAAACTTTTAAATTTTCTGATAAACACTTTGGGATTAATGAGAAAACCCAAACAAAAATTTTAAACTCTGTAGAAAAAAAGAAAAAAAAACTATATAGAAAGGAATTCTGCAGATAAAAATCTATAAGACACAGATAAAGCAGGGGAAGCTTCATGATCTTAAATATTTATATTGATAGATAGAACACATAATGAATTAAGCATTTAAACTAAGGAATTAAGAAAGAATCAATATGGGGCTTCCCTGGTGGCACAGTGGTTAAGAATCCGCCTGCCAATGCAGGGAACACGGGTTCAAGCCCTGGTCCGGGAAGATCCCACATGCCGCGGAGCAACTAAGTCCGTACACCACAACTACTGAGTCTGCGCTCTAGAGCCCACCAGCCACAACTACTGAAGCCTGCGCGCGCCTAGAGCCCGTGCTCCGCAACAAGAGAAGCCAGTGCAATGAGAAGCCCGCACGCTGCAAAAAAGACCCAACACAGCCAAAAGTAAATAAATAAAAATAAAATAAATTAATTTTAAAAAAGAATCAATACATTTAAAGAAAGCAAAAGGATGAAATTGATAAAAATAAAAGCTAACATTAATAAATGAATGAAGTGATAAGTACAGAAGCCAGATTGAGCTCAGTGAAAGGGGGATGAAGAAATGCAGACAGGATTTAAACAACACTTCCAAAGCTTGGCTGTGAAAGGGAAGAAAGACGGTGGGCAGCAGCTAAAAGCGGTTGAGCCTTAGATAGAAATAGAAATGCTAAATATTTTGACAGTAGAGGAAAGGCAAGGATGGGTGCCAATACAAGTCAGACTGATAGGAATGAGCAAGAAACTAAGAGTTCACGGCTGGAAATTGTATTTTTTCTGAAAATAACAAGTGTGGAGGTACAGATATTTGAAATTTGAGGTGAGAAACAACAGCAAATGGAGGGCAAAGACTAGAGACATACAGAACTATTAGGTATTTTCAAAGGCCTGGATAACTGGATAGGAGTTCATTCTTCCCAGAAGGTGGTTTTCTCCAGAGTGCTTAAAAGTCTGGGTGCAGGAAAAGTGAAGATAGTGGGTTGATTTAATGTTGGAGTTTTCCTAAGCAGGTGGAACAGAAGGCTAAATGGTAAAAGTTAGAAGAAACAGCCTTATATTCATTTATTGAAAATGCATTCATTGAACACCTATTATGTCAGATAATAGGTTAATGTTTAAGAGCATAGACTGTGCAGCTAAACTGTCTAGATTCAAAATCTAGCTCCACCATTTATAAGATATATCCTTGGAAAAGTTATTTAATCTTTTTTTTCTTTTTTGCTTCTGTTTTTTTAATCTGGAACTCATGAAGACAGTAACTTACCTCATGGAGTTGTTGAGAAGATTAAATGAGTTGATTCGAAGAACTTAGAACAGAAATTTCACTTCTGGGGACTTCCCTGGCGGTGCAGTGGATAAGACTCCATGCTGCCAATGCAGGGGGGCCCAGGTTCGATCCCTGGTTAGGGAACTAGATCCCACATGCATGCCGCAACAAAGAGTTCTCATGCCACAACTAAGGAGCCCCTGTGCCGCAACTAAGGAACTGGCAAGCCGCAACTAAGAAGCCCACATGCTGCAACTAAGGAGCCAGTGAGCCGCAACTAAAGGAGCCCTGGAACCGCAACTAAGGAGCCCGCCTGCCACAACTAAGACCTGGTGCAACCAAATAAGTAAATAAATATTAAAAGAAAAGAAAAGAAATTTCACTTCTGGCCAGTAACAAATACTGGAGTTGCCTTTCACCATAAACAGCTACAAAACTAGACAAAAGGACACAACCATTTTAAGGCTTTGGACAATAGATAGTACACAGCTGCAATCCCTCAGAGAAGGAAAACATGTAAAGTGAGCACAAGAAGCTGGAAACCAGGAAGAGTCCAACAGTCCTGCTGAGCTGAGAAAGCGAAGATCGGAGTTTAGAGCTGCTATTAGAGCAAATGGAACTTGTGGGGCTGGCTGCCAGGGAGGAGGAAGTCATACAGAGGGGGCTCCAGAAGTCTGTGTGGGCATGTATTCATTTGCTAGCGCTGTCATAACAAAGTACCACTAACTGGGTGGCTTAAACAACAAAAATTTATTCTCATAATTCTGGAGGCTGGAAGTCTGAAATCAAGGCGTCAGTGGGGTTGGTTTCTTCTGAGAGCTCTGAGGGAGAATGTGTTCCATGCCTCCCCACTTGTGTCCGGTGGTTTGCTGTCAATCTTTGACATTCATTGGCTTGAACATGTATCACCTTGATCTCTCCCTTCATCTTCACATGGCTTTCTCTTTGTGCATATGTCTCTGTGTCCAATGTCTTTTTTTATAAAGGACACCACTTCCATTGGATTAGATAGATGACTTCCCTCTGATGACCTCATTTTAACTTAATTACCTTTATGAAGACCCTATTTCCAAATAAAGGTCACATTATGAAGTGTTAGGGGTTCAGACGTCAACGTATCTTTTGGGGGAACACAATTTAACCCATAACAAGGGTTCTCTGTCAGTTTTTGGTCAACAAACAGGCTGCACACGCACAGGGTGAGATTTTGTAAGAAACTGGCTGCTATGGAGTTGAGGGCAGAATGGAAATACTAGAGATCACATGATGCTGCAAGTCAGTGTTCAAGCCAGAGTGGAGACATCTTCTTGTTACAGGATGTACTGTCTCAGTGTTCAGCTGAGACACTAGAAAGTTCTGCTTTGAGGAGAAGGATTATGCCCTAAAATAAAGGCTACTTTAAACTCACCCTAACAAAGCCTAAAACCAAGTCTTGACGGCGCAAGGAGAGCCTCTGATAAGTTAATTACCTGCCAAAACAAAACACAGCACTCTTTAAAGGAAAATAGCATAATCCAGACTCCTTCAGATAGATCACCCACAATATCGAGCCTACAACCAAAAAATCACTACATAGGCCAAAAAGCAGGAAAATATTACCCATAAAAATAAAAATCAAAGGAAACAGACTCTGAGATGATCTAGCTGTTGAAATTAGCATCATGATCATCCAGAAAGTGGTTTGAAAATACATATTCCCAGGTACCACACCTACAGCTTCTCATTCGGAAGGTCTGGGATAGGTAACCAGATATTTGAGTGTATTTTTAAATAAGCAGAACAAACTCCATGAGTTTTGGTGCACAGCTGGTGTGGGAACCACAGCAAGTACAGTGACTGACAAGCTTCAGAGGCTGCAAGATAAAAAGGGAATTTTGTGGAGAAGTGGGAGAATTGTACAGATGTTCTGTCGGACTAAAACACGAGATACAATTAGCTGAGCTGAGGGTTCCTTTCAGCCGTCACACCAGGGACCCTGTAAGAGGGAGCAAGGCGATTGTTATTCTCAGCTCCTGAGTGCTTCCGAGCGGGCAGTGGTATCACCACTCTATGGACCTAAAGTAGGGTCGACCAGATGACCCTACTCTACAAAGTCTCTTCAGAACATTTCCTCCTTTTTATCCCTATCATCCAGCCCCATTTTGGGGCCCTCATCATCTCATAACCGAAAAGTTAATAATAATCACCCTTTTCTTCAACAGGTCAGCAGCAGGGCAGGTGGGAAGGAGATTTAAGAGAAATAACAAACTGATGCAATGTTTGGACCTAGTTTGGCTCTTCATTCAAACAGATCAACATTCAAAAGTTATTTTTGAGGCAGTCAGGGAAATATGAATATGGACTGAGTGCTGATACCAAGAAATCATTTCTAAATTTTTAAGGCATACAAATGGCATTGAAGTTACATAAGAAAAATTCTTTTTTTTTAAACGGAAGCAGAGTTGATTCACAATGTTTGCTGTGCAGCACAGTGACTCAGTCATACATATATATACATATTCTTTTCCATATTGCCGTCCACTATGGTTTATCACAGGATATTGAATATAGTTCTCTGTGCCATAGAGTAGGACCTTGTTAGTTATCAAGAAAATCCATTTTTTAAAAAAGTATACACTGAAGGATGTAGTGGGGCAGAGAAGGGAAATGACATGATGCCTGAGATTTTCTGTAGAATACTTCAACAGAAACAAAGAAAAGGAAAGAGAAGTGAAAGACGGAGAAAGAAGGAAAGAAAGAAGAAGCAAGTGTGGCCACATCTTGATAATGTTGAATCCGGGTGATGGGCCTTATAAGGTTCATCATATTATTCCACTTCTGTGTCTCTTTGAAATTTGTCATTAAACAGTTTTCAATAAAGAGCTGAAACAGTGTCTGGCACGGAGTAGTATATTAATATTGGCATTTGTTGTCCTAACAGTTGTGTGGCAAGCACAGTTCTTAACACTAACGATGCAGTGGCAAACACGGCCAACAGGAGCCTGGTTCTCACATAGCCCACGTGCAAGGGGAGTGGGGTCCGGACCATGATAAGTAAACAAGTAAAGAAGATAATATCAGACGGTGGTAAATGCTATGAAGAAGCAAACTGAAACGGGACAGTCTGGGAAGACCCCACTAAGAGGCAGTATTTGAGCCAAGACCTGAATTATAGGTGAAGGAGGCAGCCAGGCCAAGATTTAGGCAGAGGGAACAGCATATGCAGAAACCTGTTCTGTCTGGGAAGAGATAGAAGGCAGTGAGTCTGGATACACTGGTAAAGGAAAGTGGGAGAAGATGGGTCAGGGGAGTAGACAGTGGCCAGCAAGGAGAGAGGTATGGCTGGCTAGAAAGACGTAGTCCCATGGTAGGCAGGAATAATACAATTAGGAGAAGTCTTGCTTGTGATAACTTGAAAGACAGACCACTACTGGGCATTTGCCCTGAGAAAACCATAATTCAAAAAGAGTCATGTACCAAAATGTTCACTGCAGCTCTATTTACAATAGCCCGGAGATGGAAACAACCTAAGTGTCCATCATCAGATGAATGGATAAAGAAGATGTGGCACATATATACAATGGAATATTACTCAGCCATAAAAAGAAACGAAATTGAGCTATTTGTAATGAGGTGGATAGACCTAGAGTCTGTCATACAGAGTGAAGTAAGTCAAAAAGAGAAAGACAAATACCGTATGCTAACACATATATATGGAATATAAGAAAAAAATGTCATGAAGAACCTAGGGGTAAGATAGGAATAAAGACACAGACCTACTAGAGAATGGACTTGAGGATATGGGGAGGGGGAAGGGTAAGCTGTGACAAAGCGAGAGAGAGGCATGGACATATATATACTACCAAACGTAA
Source organism: Tursiops truncatus (assembly GCF_011762595.2). NCBI lineage: Eukaryota > Metazoa > Chordata > Mammalia > Artiodactyla > Delphinidae > Tursiops > Tursiops truncatus. The sequence goes on from NC_047041.1 coordinate 18,174,753, forward strand.
GAAAGATAGCTAGTGGGAAGCATCCGCATAGCACAGGGAGATCAGCTAGGTGGTTTGTGACCGCCTGGAGGGGTGGGATAGGGAGGGTGGGAGGGAGATGTAAGAGGGAGGGGATATGGGGATATATGTATATGTATGACTGATTCACTTTGTTGTAAAGCAGAAACTAACACACCATTGTAAAGCAATTATACTCCAATAAAGATGTAAAAAAAAAAAAGAAAGACAGACCAAATATATACTGAGCCTATAGCTCTAAGAGAAACTTTGGGAAAAGGACCAGAATGGTAGTGTATGTTGGTTATACTCCAGCATTTGTAGCAAGATATTATTGAGATGAGTTCAGGAAAAAAATGACAAGTTTCCAAACGGAAATAAAAGAAAATAGGGTGTATCCAGACATTTGTGTGTTTTTGTTTTTGTTTTCTTTAGATGTAGGTAAGTTGACTGTTTCTATGTGCTATGTATTGAATAATTACAGGAAATAAGACTGGAAAAGGCTTCAAGAAATAAAGGCTCATTATTAAAAATTCTCTTACAAAGGGATTCATTTCCATGGCAAACATTCAATTAAGAGTGTTATGATTCCACCCAAGCCAGCTCTTTCAGCTGGCCCCAAGGTAAGTTGACAAGGAGGCTTGGATTTGAGGAAGAAGAAAAATTACTAATAATACTACCAATGATAAAAGCAGTTTTGACAACTATGTGTAGGAAAGAATTTTGGGTGTGGTTACCAGCATGAGGAATGGATTGGAAGCAAATAGATCTAAAGGTTGTTTTTTAAGAAATTGAATTGCCAAAAAAACCCATGAACCTGTTCCAGTAAAGGCCTTGGAAGGTTGGAGCTTAAAATCACACTCAGCCCCTGAACTTGTACAAGTAGGAATCAGGCTGGTGGTGAAAGCCGTGCTGTCCTGAGGGAGGCCCACCTCCCGGAACCCACTTCAGATGGGTCAGGACACATAACAGTTAAGAAATGATTTCCAAGAGGCTGGAGCCAGGGGTTTCAGAGAACAACGGACAAGGGGATTCCTCCCAGACCGGAGATTCAGAACTTTCCCCATTGCCGGGGCAGGGGGTCTTCATGAGTATCTGTGTACAAGGGCTCCACCATCCCTGTGGACTACGGACTTGGATGTGTCCCATTCTTCCCATGGCAAAAGGCGATTTTTATTGTAAAGGAGACTGTAGTGGATTGGATGGTGTCTTCCCCAAATTCATGTCCACTGTAACCTCAGCATATGACCTTACTTGGAAATGGGGTCTTTGAAGATGTGGTTAAGGTAAGGATTGAGATGAGCTCATAGTGGATTAGGGAGGACCCCAAATCCAATGAGAATGTCCTTAAAAGAGACAGAAACAACACACACAGACACACAGGGAAGAAGGCCAGGGAAACACAGAGGCAGGTATGCTGCCACAAGCCAGGGAATGCCAGGAGCCCCAGGAGCTAAAAGAGACAAGAAAAAAATCCTCCCCTAGAGTCTTCAGAGGGAATGTGACCCTACTGACGCTTTGGTTTTGGATTTCTGGCTTCTACACCTGTGAGAAAACAAGTTTCTGTTGGTTGAAGCCCTCAAGTTGTGGCAACTAGTCATGATAGCCTTAGGAAAGTGATGCAGGGGATCCTGCCTTTTACAAACCTCTTCCCAACAATAATACAAATGACCCCTGCTCACATGATTGTTAGAAATGAGTCACCTGGCCACACCTAACTGCAAGAGAAATATAACCTTAATTTATACCAAGAAAGGGCAGAAAACTGATTACCGCAGAAAGTGGTTTTACTAAATGTTTCCACGCTGCCCAGCACGGACTGTTGTCATTTATGTTAGCTGTATACCGTGGATGGGGCTGGGATACAGGTAACTTGTTTTTCGTTCAAAGAGCTGATGGTGAGGACTGCGCATCACCCAGAGACCCACAAATTTTGAAACAGATCCAATGACAGGATGGAATTTGGGGTTATTTCTCTTTGGGAGTGAGTATGTTCCAAGTGTGGGAAGAAGAGTAGAAACAGATATTTGGTGACCAGAAGGACAGACTGTGGCAGAAATCGCTAGTTCTTCACCAACACTCAACCTCTCCCTCCTCTGAACGTAGCTGGAAGACATTTTCCTGTCCCCCTTGCAGTCAGATGTGGCCATGTGATGGAGTGCAATCCAAGGGAACGAAAGCAGGAAAGATACATATCATTACTGGGCCAAGGTTTTTAAAAAGCAGGCACGTCCCCTTCAAACTCTCTCTCCCCTTCTTCTGGAAGGTGAAGATGATGACAGGGCCTCCAGGGATGGCAGAACCACAGGAGGTAGAGAAGAGCCACCTGTCAACCAAAAACATCTACCTTGGATAGCTGAAGGAGTGAGAAATAAGCTTCTATTATATTTGAGGCATTGTGTAATTTGGATCTGTTTGTTGTAGCAGCTAGCATTATCCTACATACCCAATAGAAGAGACAAGCATGGATATGTGTGGACAGGGCTTCTGCAAAAGGCATGGTACATTTGAGACGCCTGCTCGACATTAAAATGTATGTGTCAGCTAAGCAGCTGAGTCTGGAACTCAGTGGAAAACTCAAGACGAGAGAGAAAAATTCGGGAGTCATTAGCACGTATAAAAGTGACAGAAGTAGACACCACAGGGAGAAGTATCTAGTTAAGGTCAGAGGATCAGGGAAGCATTCGGAGATAGTCTAATATAATATCCAAAGTTCAGTAGAGGAAGATGAAGGAGCCAGCCAATGAGACCGAGAAGTAGCAGCCCTTAGGGTAGAGGGTAAAACCAGTAGAGTCAGCGTTTCCAAAAGGAGCCAGGGATCTAGAAATTCTGAGACATCAAGCAAAGTGAAGACAGCAAAGTAGCCACGGTATCAATATTTTGGAAGATGGAGCCGCTGATGACCTTGACAGGACAATTTCAATGGAGTAAAAGAGAGAAAACCCAGATCAGACAAGGTTGTAAGAAAAATGAAAGAAGACAATGTGTATAGACAGCTGTCTGTAGAATTTTGCTGTTCAGAGTAGGAGGATTTGGGTGTTAACTAAAGAGGGACGTTGGGTCAGGGAAAGTTTGTTAAAATGGCAGGTGTTTGTAGAGCTGACGGGAATAATTTGGTTGAAAGGGAGAAATGGATGTCGAAGAGAGAAAAGTATGGAAGCAAAGAGTTTGGAAAGAGAGGGAGGATGAGACCCAGAGGCCAGGAGCAGTTGACCTTCGATAGGAGGATGGACAGAGAATCCACGAGACGCGTCACTCTGGGTCTCACTTTATTGGGCTTCTTGGTCGTAGGGATTGAAGACGGCCTGGTCTCATGAAGGCAAGCAGGCAGGCAGAGATCTGGGCTAATGTTGTGCTGTTCTTGGTGCTTATTTTCTTTCGTTGTCCTTGAGACTTCAGAGAAATCTAATTTAAATGTTCCAGGCTGGTCTCAGCTGTGCTCCGGGGAATTAAGGGAAAGGTCAAGTGCCAGGGCTTGGGATAACCAGTGTTAAGGAAGAAGCCTAAATGGCAAGAGATTTCTGAGAATAAGGTGGCTATCAATCAAATTAAACTTGCATGGTCCAATCCCCACCCCTACCCCTACTCCCACCACTTTGTGGCTTCCTCCCTTCCCAGATGGGAATTTATTAGCAAAAGCCTTTTCCTTCCTCTGCCCATCAGAACCACCATCATGCATGCATTTCCCTCTTCTCACCACCTAGTGTCACTAGAATCTCACTCTAAGCTGGCCCTCACACTGATCCAGGTGGAGTGAGAAACTCAAGTGAAATGCTGCTTCTTAAACAAGTGCTAACAGGTGACATGGAGCCAGAGGTAGCCTTTGCTCTGAGGATCTTTCCAGTTGGCAAGGGTCATAGAATCTTAGAAGTTTAGCGTTGGGAAGGGTCTTCCAAACCATTCAGTTGAATCCATTTGAGATGGCCAGAGGTGCCAAGAGGCATGGAGACAGACAAAATGACCCAGCCTAAGACCGCTTCCAATCAAATCATTTGTTGACCCAAATGACCAAGGCATGGGAGAGTCCACTGCCTCCTGGAGAATTCTGTGGAGGGTTTGGGCACAGGCATGGGCTCACCTGCTGTATTAAAAGGGAAGTTCTAGTTAGAGACAGGACCTGACTTTAGCAGCCCTCCATTATGGCTTTCCTAGGCTCTCTGAAGGTTCTCAGGAAGTAAGAGTTGGTCCCATTGCCCCCACCTCCTGCTGTCACCTCTCAGGCCCTCAGTGATGGAGCTGGGGCCGCCTGAGCTCCTGTGCACCCCTCCCTTGGCCTGCCTGCCTCTCTCCCAGTAGCAAAGCTTTTGAGGAGCTGGATTTCCCAGAGGCTGATCTTCCCTCAGTGTAAGACGAGGCCCCGTGGATCCCTGGGGTTTGGGCTGGCTGGCAGCATCTTCCCATCCAGGCTTTTGGGATGGGAAGAGCAGGATTTGACAAGGCCAGTTGGTCAGTAGGGGCACAGCTGGGAGAAAAAGGGTCAGGATAGAAACATCGACTCAGGAGAACTTCTGGGAAGTGCAAGTGAACTTTCTCCCAAGTACTTTAAGGTGGTTCTTTTCTGGCGTAAATCTGGACCATATTTTCCCCTTACGCAGCCTGACCTGGTATAGCAGGGACCCCAAAGGAACCAAAGTCCCTTTCAAGGGGATGTGCACCTTTCCAGACCTGCCAGAGCGGTAGAGGCACCCGCAGCTAGCGTCCACTAGGTGGCGACAGAGTCCCAGTGATGCCAGCAGAGGCTCCTGGGTCCTGGTTATGAGGGCTCCCTCCAGCCCTGGAAATGAATGTCTAGGCCACCGGCCCCCCATTTCAGGCCAGTCCTGAGCCTGTCCGCCTACCCCGCCAATTTATTACTTTCATTTTTATAGCACTGTGGCGTTTAGAAAGCTGTTTAGCATGCCTGCTTCAGCTGACAATGTCCTGAAGGTAGACAGGGCAGGCATTACTGTACCCCATTTTACAGTTGAGGAAAGAGGACCTCAGAGCATTTTTTTTTTTTTTTTTTTTGCGGTATGCGGGCCTCTCACTGTTGTGGCCTCTCCCCTTGCGGAGCACAGGCTCCGGACGCGCAGGCTCAGCGGCCATGGCTCACGGGCCCAGCCGCTCCGCGGCATGTGGGATCTTCCCGGACCGGGGCACGAACCCGTGTCCCCTGCATCGGCAGGCGGACTCTCAACCACTGCGCCACCAGGGAAGCCCCAGAGCAGTTTTGAGTTACAGTCAAGGTCACACAGTGAATGGCAGACTGGCCTCAGACTCAGGTTCTCTTGACTCTCGACGTCAGGTTCTTTCGGCCAGAACTCAGCGGCCCCTGTTCCTTAGGGGGTGCCCAGCACAGCAGCCATGACGCTGTCAATCAGAGCAGAGCTGGATGCTTGATTCCATGCGTCCATATGCTGCACCCTGATGGGGCCCATCTGGGCTTCAAAATGCTGCCAGGCCCCAGCTCTGCCTCATGGGACTCGAGGGCACTCGGAGAAGCAGACAGTGCCAGGCAGCATGGTGACACTACCCTGCAGAAGCCTGCAGCTGGCCCCGCTCTCCAGACCTGCCCACGTGTGAGTGGTGGAGGGGGTGGGCCTGTGGGCGAGGTTGAACTTAGGTCTGCCCTGGGAAAGGCTACTGAGAGTGGAGGAAAGGCTCTCGTGCCCAAGTTTCCAGCAAATTCTGGGCAGGAATGTGAACGAGGCAGAAAAAACCAGGAGGTAGAGGCTTTGATTCAACACGGGACTTCCCGCCTCATTACAAGGAGTGGAAGCTGTGAGAACATACAACTGAACAGAAATTGTCAAACCTGGGTGTGTTGGGACACCCAGGGGAGGACATCTTCTGGACAGGTGGTCTGGCGGAGAGGAAAGAACAGAGCTGATGGAATGAGACGTCTTGGCTTCAAGCCCCACCTTCACCACCGACTGCTTAGAGTCACAGCCTCAGTTTACCCATCTGTAAAATGTGGCCAGTGCTCAGCACCTCACAGGAGCTGTGAAGACAGAAGGGAGGCTTCCAAGAGTCCCCCAAATAGCAGATCCCTCTGGGGGTGCGTGGAGGGGTGTCAAGTGTTCCTGCCCTATTTGAAGAATCAGAACCAAAGAAGGAGCCTCTCCCTTGGGTCAGGACTTTCCCATTGTTGTCCAGCCCCGGGGGCTCCATGAGAGGACAGACTTGGGGGCTGGGCGCCAGGCTGCATCTCTGCGCCCGCCCCCTGGGGCGAGGCAGAAGAACGTCAGGTGCAGCCAGCCGGTACGGTCGTGGGCAGCGGAAAGCAGCAGCTTTGCTATTCATGTAGTCAGTAAATAAGTAAAGGAGGGCTTAAGCTTCGTGTACAGCAATCAGTTTAGAGCTACAGGGTAATTAGCGCTGCAGGGGGCTGCAGGGCTGCGGAGTCAGGTTTAAATGAGTGAGTTCACTTTCACTGAGATGCCCCCGGGAGAGCAGAAAACATAGCCCAGAGAGGAGCCCACCCTCCTGTCAGCCCACGAGGGGGCAAGGGCTGGGGGTGGGGATGGCGGGGTCCAGAGCCACAGAGAGAGCTGAGGGATGGCCCCCATCACGGCCAGCGACCAGGTGTCTACACACGCATGTACACGTGCACACACACACACACACACACACACACACACTCCCATACACACAGAGCGATGCGCAGGCAGCTCCCTGCCTGAGATGCGCCGCTATCCTGGGCTGGCTGCTCCTCCCTTTGCACGTGACAATCACAGTTCAGGCGTCTCTATGAACTGACATGGGCACGTGTGAGGGGAAGCAGGGCCGCCTCTGCTGAGGTCTGTACGCAGCCAGTGACAGGCACGCGTGGAGGTGCCTGGGTGGCAGGTGATGTGCACCTACTTACCCAGTTCCACCGTCCCTGGCAACTCCGACCTCACCCCCTGATGCTAACTGCCTCTCCTTCCCTCCTCCCCGTCTTTCTCCCATCTGTTTATTCAACAGAGATTTATCGGGTGCCGACTGTGTGCCAGACAGCGCTAGGCTCTGGGAACATGAAGATACACAGCATACAATTCCTGCTCTCAGGGAACTTAATGTTGGGTTAATGGTGACAGTTAAGAACGTGGGTGACCACAGTGCACGAGGACAATGGGACCAGAGGGGCACCGAATTCAGCCTCAGGGAGACCAGGGGAAGCTTTCCTGAGAGACTAGGGTTTGCGCTGAGACCTGAATAATGAGAAGCTGAGACCAAAGGGAGGTGAGTGTGTGGCGGTGATGCAGTTCCTAGAAGAGGAAACAGCACACGCAAAGGCCCACAGGGGACGAGCTCGGTGTCTTCCGGAAACCATCTGCGGCCAGGAGCACAGGGTTGGGGGTGGCTGAGGACACTTGCGGGGGGGGGGGGGGCGGTGATCCTGAGATGAGGCTGGGATGGTGGGCAGGGGTTTTTATCATGGAGGGTCTTGTAAGCCTTGTTCAGGAGTCTGAATTCCATCTGAAGAGTAATGAGGGACTTTAATCAAAGGAGTGACACGATGCTATTTGCATTTCTGGGAAATCCCTCCGCGAAGCAGAGGGTGGACAGAGGGAGGGAGAGCACCTGGGGTCAGTACCTTTCTGTTCTCTCCCCTTCCTGGTGGGGGGGGTGTGGTGAGGGGCTCTGGGGCAGCCGGGTGGTGAGCCCTGGCAGTGTTGAGCTGGACGGAGAAGGCTGTGGCCTTGGACTCAGCTGGACATCTCTGTCTGCTCACTTGCCACAACTTGCAGGAGTCTTCAGCAAGTCTCTGCTGGCTCTGCCCCTTGGCTCTCCCACCTCTGGTGGGAGGGGGGCCCCTCAGAGCCGCTGGAAGGAGAGCTGTTAGGCTGATACGTGTGGCCCCAGTGCCCGCCAGAACCCCAGGAGCCTCGGCCAGGAAGGGACGTTGCGCCTCTGTGTGGGCCTGGGCGGGGTCCCACCTAAGTCCCTGGAGACGCACCCAAGAGGGATGCAGCCCCTCCCTCGGCGGCCTGACCCCTCCTCTGACCCCAGCAGAGCGCCCTCTTGGCAAGTCCGGTCCTGGAGGAGGCTGCCCGTCTCGGAGGACTGGGGCAGAGGGCAGCTGCGCCTGGGCTGGCGGGGGGTGGGCAGGGGGCGGGCTGGGGGATTGAGTCAGGCCAGGGAGCGTTCTCAGGCTGGCCTGGCCAGGGCCCCTTTCTCTCCATGAGATCATATCTGGGTCAAAGAGCATGTAAAGCAGGCAGACCCCAGCGGTCACACAAAGCCCATTCAGCCCGGCCCCTATTCACTCACCTCCTCTCCCTCAGAGACCGCGCACTGCGACCCGGCGCAGCGCCTAAGCCCCAGCTTTGATGTCCAAGAACAGAAAACGGCGATTAAATGTTGTTTTAAAGAGGGAGAGCTCACTGCGCTCCCATCTGTCAAGAGAAAGCTGAGGCCTGAGCGGGAGGAGGGGGTGCAGGGGACTGTGAAGAGGCCTGGGGAACGAGCAGGGACCCCAAGAAGAAAGGGCTGGATGGATGGCTCGGAGGAATGGGGCAGAGGCTCCAAATCAAACCAAATACATTCTGGGCCAAGGATCTTTTTCCAAGATGAGAAATATGGGGAGAGGAAGAGGATACTGGAGAGACACAAAGGCCAAAAGGAAAGCCCAAGAGAAATGAGAGAGAGAGAGAGAAGGGGAGAGGAGCGGAGAGAAGGGAGAAAGATTGGGTGAGAGGAACAGAGAGAGATGAGGTGAAGGAAGAATGACAGAGCAGAGCAGAGAGACCAGGAGAGGAGAGAAGAAAGTACAGCAGAACAGAGCAGCCACCGGCAGAGGGACCGTCATCCATCCAGGGCGGCGAGTGTAGCCCCAGACGCTTTGCAGCTCACAACCTAGGGTCACCCAGACCCCAGCCCAGGGTCCCAGAGCACAGGGGCTGAAAGGCCCCCCTTCCAGTCAGCGCCCAGAGCGGGCAGGTCAGGCAGGGAACTGGGCCTCCCTGCAGGCTGGTGCCCGGAGGGTATCACATGGAGGACGGTTCCCAGTGACTCCCGGACGCTGCTGGAGGCCAGGCTGGCCCCTGAGGCCTGGCACTGGTTTCACACCCTGGAGGGGCCGTCACCACACTCCCTGCTGTGTTCCTAAGTCTTGGTGACGAGACGGATTATTTTGATTATTCTGGTCAGCGCTGGGCAGGTCGGACGGCCTTGGGCAGAGGCGTTGAGCCAGCGTGTCTGAGATTGGGTGGAATTGGCTTTCCGGCTACATTTACGGGTAGGGCAACGCTCCCATCCCCAGGGACAGGAAAGCAGACACACCCAGAGAAGCAGTCTGGGCCCTGAGACGGCGGGGCGGAGGAGTCGAGCCCGTCTCATTTTGCGCAAATGCATTATTCTGCGAGTGGTGATGCCGGGCTCGCTCCCCCAGCTCCATCTCCTTTCTCCACTCGGCCCAGCTGCCAGACCTAAGGACCTTTAACTGGGAGGCAGCCTCTTGTTGAGAAATTGATGAAACTCACTTGGCTGCGAGGAAGAAGAAGGAAATATCTGTATAATAAAGGCCAGACAGGAGCCCCCTGCCTCTGGAGTCAGGAAAGAATGAGCCTGATTTAGAATCCGGAGATCTAGAGGCAGGTTCTGACTCTGCCACTCACCAGCTGTGTGATCGGGATGCGTTATAACCTGAGCAAACGTTCCAACCCGGTGGCTTAGAATGTCAGCTCCTGAGGGCAGGGGCTTGTCTGCTCTATTCCCGCTGTCCCATGGCTCACGACAGTAACTGTGCAAGTTAAGGGATGAACGCCCATGTTGAAGGGATAAATGGACAAGGGCCTGCTTCATACATTCCTTGGACCAAGGATCAAATGCTATTTGTGTATTTAATGCTATTTTTTCAACTAAAACTCATTCCACAAATGTGTCATGAAGGTGGGTACGCACCTCACAAATGTGGCATAAGAGTGCCACATAAGTGAGGCTGGGGTGTAAGGTATTCTCTTTCCCATCCCCAGACAGAAATCTCGGATCCTCTCCACCCAAGAAAAGGCAGAAGGGGCAAAGCACTTTTTAAAAAGGGGGGACACTTCAAGCCAGAGACAACTGAATTAACTTTATTCTCTTCTAACTGCAGATTCAAGGTATACAACTGAACATTGCTATTTTTCTTATGAGACTTATAAATAAAAATACAAAAAATGTTCACTACAAAAAAATCTACTGTTAGTAGGATGTAAAAAATATTCTCTTTGCTATAGAAGGCACAAACTTCACTTAGTGACACATGGAGAGAGAAAAAAACCTGCAGCAGTAATTTCATATTTTCTTTTTCTTTTTTTTTTTCTTTTTCTTTTTAAACCTTGTCAGAAACACTGAAATTACAAAGAAACGCATCAATCTACACGAAACGAAGGCAGATGCGGAAAGCTGCAACCAGGACCGCACAAGTTCACAGGTTCGGGTGAACTGCTTCAGGGCTGGGACAGATAGGGCTGGCGAGCACAATGTGGGGTCGCAGGGCTGGGCTGGGGCCAGAGCGGGCAAGAAGAAGGGGAGAGTGAAAGAGAGAATGAAACAAACAGAAGTGAGAGGGGAGGGAAGGGAGGAGGGATGGAGGGAGGGAGAGAGAAAGAGAAGAGGGAGAGGGAGGGGGAGGGAGAGAGAGAGAGAGAGAGAGAGAGAGAGAGAGAGAGAGAGAGATTTGTACAAAAAGTAACCAGTAAAATTGAAGAAACAAAAATTGGGCAACCTCCTAAAATTAGGCTAAGAGGAGGTGCTGAGGTAGACATGAACTAGAACATCAATTAATTAAAAACACTATTCTGTAATACAGAGCAATTGGACTGGCACTTGTGCTGTCACGACAGAAGACAAGCCATGAAAACAAACAGATAACAAAACAAAACATAAAACCCAAACCAAAAGGCTTAGTTTTGCTTGGTCCAGCAGGGCAGCAGAGCCCTCAGTGCTATAATTTACATACATATATATATATATTTATCTTTATATATATGGGTCGGATGTCATGGTGCACCACCACGGCCTCTTAACCTTACAAAGATCATGCATAACACTATGTGAACGACTCCTATGACACACGCCAGGAGGCTGGTACCCTGTCTGCAAACTGGGATGCCAAGGACTCAGGGAGGCGGGGCTTCAGGCTAACAGGCCTGCGGGGCCTGAACACCCTCTCCCCAGCCCTTTTCCCCTGACCCAGCTCCCCTGGTCTGTCTTGCACTCCTCCTGGTCGGCTGTGCCTTTCTCCTCCACCCATCAGTCTCACTGCGTAGGGGTAGTCTGGCCTTCTTCCCTCCTACTGAAATATCCAGGTAAGTGCCACCATGAACCTCCAGGAAGGAGGAAACAAGAAGGGAGGGAAAGAAAAGATTTAACATAGCCCTAGGAAGGACGAACACAGCCGATCTTTCCCCCCTTTTCTGTCCTATGTCCCGTGCCCCCAGCTTTCACCCTCGTTGGGCTTGCAGGGAATTGGCCACAAATCTCCCCCAGTCCCCCCAGAGTCAGAAGGCTGCCCCCACCACTGATCACTCCCCTGTAAGGAGATGAGCCAAAGGGCCCCGTCCCTCCAAGGCCTCAACACCCCAGCAGCCAGTTGTACCAGTAGCATCTGGAAGGGTACCAGACACTTGTGAAAAATTGCAGCAGGTTTTCTTTTTTTTCTTTTCTAAACATGGAAAAACTGTTCAGGCACAAAGATTAAACAAGCCCGCGTTGCATCCCTGGATTGTACGGAATCACTGGGTCCCCCAGCCTCCCTTCCCACCCCTATACCCCAGATCTCCCTTCCCCGTATTCGTGGCCTCCTCCAAAGCAGCCCAAAGCAGCAATGATATGTACTATTTTATATCTCTCTCTTGCTATATATATATATCTCTATATATTTGTCTATCCTATATACACATAGGATTTTAATGCTTTGAATGAGTGAAGGAGTGAATAGGGAAAGAGCACATGAGTGAGGGGGAAATGTCACCAAAAGCATTAAGGGACACGCTTATAGGAGCTGAACGTAGGAAAGGAACTATTAATCCACTTGGACTTTCCAGGCTGGAGAAAGCTCACTGTGCTGGATAAGGCAGTAGCAAGTAGGGTTGTCAGCAGTACCACAGCCAAAGGCAGCAGGGTGACCAAGGGGCCAGATGGCAAAGAAGAGGGATCTCACCTGGGGAGAGAGCAGTCTCCACCCTCCTCGTCTCCTTAGCCCTCTTCGTGCAGACACATCTAAAGCCTCCAGATGATTTCTGACCCTCACCTTGGCCATTAGGCCTGGCCACCTTGGCAAGGTCAGAATTCTTTTGTCTTTGTAAGCAGGAAGTTGGGAAAGAGACGTGTTGGAGTCTCTTCAGGGTGTCCGGGGCTTCATGGGAGAGGAGGGGAGAGTCCAGTACAGAGGTCTCCCCACTCAGCATCCTTCAGAGACCCCATGCCCCGACCCTCTCTCCCTACCTCTCGACCAGGATCCCTCCCTCCGGGATGGTGGGGGCAGGCAGGGGCTGCTTAGGTACCATCCAATGCTGCAACACCAGATTACAACAATACTGCGTGATTTAACACACAACCGCACACAACAAGCACACGCACACACACGCACGTACAAAGGGATATTTTGTTGTTGGTGGTGGTGATTTTTTTTGTTTGTTTTTGTTTTTTTGTTTTTTTTTTCCTATTCACATTACGAAAGGAAAGGGCAAGGTCCGGTAGAACTGATGAAGGAACTAACAAATATTACAAAAATATTACAATTTGTAAATATTAGCTCAACCCTCTCAGCTTTTACGAACAGCGGAGGAGACCCGGCTGTGTGGGAAGGGTAGGGGAGACGGAGAGGGGTCAACTAGGTCTATGGAATAGTTTGATTTTTCTTTCCTTCCCCACCAAAGTTGAATGACATCTTGCTGTTCAAATACTGTTTTCTGGGATTTACAGATCCCCTGAGGGCCAGCCTGTCCCCTCTTCTTCCCAGATTGGGGGAGGCGGCAATAGTGCACAAAGGTTTCTTACAGACTGCCCCTCCCCCAATGATTCCACTCTTTTCACATTATAAACATGACAACTGCTCTAGTTACATATTTCAAGTTTAACTTTTTTTTTTTTCCTTTCCAAAGCACTAAGTCATTATTATAGTTGCAAAATAGCATCCTCCCTACATTATCATCCCCAGTCAACGGTCTAGTGACCCAGTCCCCCCTGTCCGTATCCCCCCAACACACAACTTTTAAGGCCTTCAGATTTGGTGGGCGAGATTACAGGGGAGGGCAGGAGGGATGGGGCCGAGGGACAGGGGGGTGGTCACAGCAGCACCCATCCCTCCGACTTCCCTGTATGCCTCACAACCCTTCTCCCCAAAACCGCTTCCCTAAACCACTTTTTATAACCTAAGATAAAAATGCAGCCACAACTTTCTCAGAGAGAGAAAAGGAAAGAAAAAAACCACAACTCTTACAAATAAAGCATGAGATGAAACGGGAAGACCCGTCCCAAAGCGAACACAAATATTGCAAATGTGCTTTCCAAAAATTCAGGGAGGGGAGGCTGGGAGAAGTGGGGGGAAGCAGAGCAGCAGGGTGGGAGGCATGAAGGGAACAAAAGAACTGGACAAACATAAGAGGTAGCTTTTAGAAAAACAACACCCCCGCCCCATCGCAACAACACCCAGGTCGGCTTGTCCCCGACCAGCCCTGAAAAGAGACCAGTCTGGGCAACGATAATACACACAGAGGTGGGGTCACGCCTTGGCAGGGATCTGAAGAACACAGGCCCCCAGACCCGGATGACCCAGCCAACTGTAAGAAAGGTGGGATTCTCTCCAGAGTGTTTTAGGCAGGATGACATCATGCCTGGGCCGAGCCGGCTGTGATTCTGCCGTGCCCCCAGCACCCCGTCCGTCCCCGGCAGGCACCCACCTTCTGCCCGGGCCTCCCATCCAGATCCTGAGTACTCAGCCCCTTCCGCACGGCCCCCTCCAGCTGGGAGGCTCATCGCTAGGGGACACGGGGAGGGCCTTGGCCAGCTGAAGCCTATTAAACTCGCCATTAACTTACACAAGAAACAGAAAAGAACACTCTCCCCATCCTTCCAGCCCCCAACCAAAAAAGAGATACAGGCAGGGGTCAAAAAAGCTCATGAGGTCACAAAAAACTGAGGTAATTCAAGTACAATGTGCTAACAGGTGAACAGAGGACACAGAAAAGAAGCAAAACGTAACACGAGGCAAAGCGCTCTCAACTCCTTCTCCCCCACCTCCTCCCCGTGGACTGGGGGGCCCTGGGAGCCAGGAATTCTGTACCGCCCTCTGGACCTGGGTTTTCCCATGGAGCTCAACAGGTCTGGGGTCCCGTGTATACAAAGGGTCCCCGGCACGACTCGCCGACACCCTCCCGGGGCAGGGGTCCCCCTCCAGGTGTAGGGCACCTCTGGAGAAGGACATCCACATCCCTCCATGGGCAACGAGCCCTTTGGTGGATCCCTCCTCCTAGGGGCTGAAGGAGGGCCGCAGGGGGTTTGTGTTTGTGTGTGTTTGTTGGGTGGGATAGTGTGTATTTAGTTGTTTCCTTTGTCCATTTTGGAAGCAAAAGCAGCTCAGCAGGAATCTGGCTTAGGACAGGGCTGGACTGGGATGGGCCCTTCCATTTACTTCATCTGCGTTCTCAGAAAGCTGAGGGTGCGAGTGGGGGCTCTGGAGTCAGACACAGCTTCCCCAACAGGGAGCTGGAGGATGAGGGATTCGTATCCATGGGGGGCTGGGAGGACAGGAGTCAACCGGGGCCGGGGCCGGGCAGCCAGGAGCTGGGGGAGGGGCTGAGAGCCCTGAGGCTCCTGAAGACCATGACGGGGCACCCAGGTGTGGTGGAGCGGAAGAAAGCCACAGATGAACTGAGCGACGGGAAGGGCGGGAGAACCCCTCCCGGCCCAGGCTGCCCCCAGCAAGCTAGAGCTGCCGTCGTCTGTGTCAGCCAGTGAGCCCGCCCAGCCCCAGCATCTGCAGGCCCCCTTCCTGCACCCCCGGCCCACCCATCCCTCAGCCCCCACCTCCCGAGGGGTCAGTGAGAGCACGGCAGGCAGAGGTGGTTTGGCTCTGACTGGAGGAGCCCTCCCCTCTTCCTAGTCTCCATTTCCAGACACAAAAGGAGGATCTGGGCGGAGGGAAGAGAAGAACATCCCCCCATCCGAGCTGAACAAAAGCCCCTCCACCTCCATCCAAGAAGAGCAGGCCAAGCTCCAGCCGGGAAAGGAGGGATGGAGGCCCAAGGGGAGGGGCTCAGCCAGGCACCCAGGTCACCTGGAGCCCCAGAGAGACCCCAGAGCCCGACAGCTCCCAGGTTTCCTTCTCCTTCTCTCTCTCTTTTTTCTTTGTTGTTTCTCGTTTATTTGTTTTTTGTTGTGTTTTCCTCACGGTCCTCCTGGACGTCATCCCGCTCCGTCTCTACTCCTCTCGTCCCCCGCCGCCCCCGCCGCAGGCGCCTCACACATAGCACAGGTAGAGGTAAGTCTTCTCTATCCTCCAGTCGGGCGGGATCTCCTCGGGCTTGTGGCCCTTCATGTGCTTCTGCATGGAGGACAGGCTGGGGCAGTACTCCGTGCAGATGGTGCACTGGTAGGGCGACGCGCCGTTGTGCGTCCGCAGGTGCTTGATCATGGCCGAGTAGTCCCGGGAACGCTGGTGGCACAGCTTGCACTCAAAGGGCTTCTCACCTGTGGGGGGAGGGCAGGAGAAGGCCAGGACGGGGGGGGGGCTGTGACATGGGCCCCAGGGACGTTCTGCACCCTCAGCGCCCCCCCGGGCTTGCTGGACACTCCCATCCCTCTAGGTCAGCACTCTCCAGGGCAATGGACGCCCCACCCAGCGTGGCAGCCGCGAGTCGCTTCTGGCTCCTGAGTGCCACTGGGAACTACACTCTTTTTTTTCTTTTTCTTTTTTAATTGAAGTATAGTTGATTTACAATGGTGTGTTAGTTTCCAACGGATTACATTCTCAATCTTGTTCACTGTAACTAATGTAAATAGCTAGTGGCCACGATGTAGGCCAGCTCCAGCCCCTGGACCTATTCTTAACTCTCTCGGGGGCACGGACTCTCCCCTTCCTAAGAAAGGAAAGGGAGGTCTAGAAAAGGGCCCGCGAGGCCTCTCAAATGCTTAGGGATGGCTCTTCAGCACACAGTTCCTTCCAGGGGAGCAAGGGGATGGAGTCCTTACAGGGCTACAGATGGTGGGGAACAGAGGTGGAGTAAAACCAAGGGGACCCCATCCTGCAAACGTGCTAAACCTGGGAATGGCTACTTCTCTAAGGCTCTAGAGCCTGCCCTGGACCCTGCCTTCCCCTCTGGGGCCGGAATGGGGGAGGGACAGAGAACCTGGGAGTACATGGCCACACCCAAGCTGCAACCGGCCCACCCTCTGTTCCAGTCCCCTGGAGCTGAGCAGAGGATGTGAGGGAACCTTGCTCTGATACAGTAATTAACTGGCCAGCCTTCTTGCTATTGATACTCCTCTGTGCAGAGGGCCCTGCAAAATAATGAAGTAATGAACAGCCAAAGTGATCTAACTATCGACCAGCTATTTACAATAGTCAGCGCCAGCGCACTTAATGATACACCTGCCGGGACACGTCTCCCACAAGGGGCTCTGGGAAATCCTGGGGGTCACTCTAGTTGTCAGCAACGAGCACCCCATCCTCTCCTTGAGGCCCAAAGCAGAGCTATGACAACATGTATCCTCTGCTTACTGCTCCCTCTGTCCACCTCCCCTCCCGGGAAAACACACTCTCTCCCCTGGGCCAGCAGGACCTATCTGATCACCTCTCCCCATTCCTCTGCTCAGGCAGCTGTTTCCCCTGATCAGGGGAGCCTTCCTACTTTGCCACATTCCACTACCTTCCACTATGTCTCACCCTCACAGGAAGTCCTTCTATCTACCCCCCAACTGGCAGTGTACTGTAAATGGTGAACAACTGGCTCTCCAAAAGCCCTGATTTGGTAGCATTTGCTGATGGCCATGTTGTGACCCCTCCCACTGTAGCCAATTTTAAGCGACCAAGGTGGTGACACAGAACACGCGGCTGGAAAGAGATGTGCACGATGGCTTTCCCAGGCAGGCTTGGGCCGGCTCCAGCATCCACGGCCCCCAGCTCTGGCAACTCTGGATATCGGGACCACTTCCACCTGTTCTGTCCTCAGGCCCCAACAAAACAGTTGCTCACATTTCTTTTATGTAAAAAGGAACATGAAGGCCCTTTGAAATGGTAAAATATTAACCATGTAGAGGGGTTAGTAAATCCAACTGCTTCTCTCATCGTTGAACCGAACTCAATCGAACCTACAATTTTTCCCAACCCTCATCATAACCTAACTTAATGTCGCCTAGTTCTTCCTGTAACCCTCAAGTCACGTGAAATCACCTTAGCCTTCACTTTCAGCTAATCAGGCCAGCTGACCCCCAATTCAGGATTCAGGAATGGATATCCTCTGTGAGCTCTTGGTATGGCCGCCTGGAAGGCTAGTCTGGGCTCCTGGAAAGAGCGCTGTGATCGATTAGCAAGGTCGGCCTCACCCTCGCAGGGAGGAAGTGGCACTCAGGTCACCGTAGTAACACTTAGCAGAAGCTGTTCCACTCTTCGGTTCAGCCTGGGACCATGGGCACCCGGGCTTCTCTGCAGACCCACCTGCCCCTGCCCACTCCCCGCCCGGAGCCAGCTGTGTGTCCTCAGTACCTGTGTGCACTCGATAGTGTGTCTCCAGCTGGTGCTTGAGGCTGAACTTCTTGCCGCAGCCGTTGCACTCGTAGGGTTTCTCGCCCGTGTGGATGCGCTTGTGGCTCTTGAGTGTGCTCTCGTCCCGGAAGCAGCTGCCACAGAACTCACACTCGTACGGGTGGTCACCTGTGGGGACAAGGGGCTGGATCAGGCCCCCGCCTCCCCCGGCCCCCTCATTAGGGGACAGTAGGGCAGGTTCAGTGTGCCGGGAGGATGAGGCTGCCTAGAGTCGCCACCTCCAGAGATGACTGAGGGACCCTCCACCCCCTGCCAGCCCCTTAGCATCAACAGGGAGCACGCCTGTGCACACGTGTCCGTACTTTACCGTGGCCCAGTGGCCATCCACGCCTCAAGGGCCAGTCTCGGGAAAAGAGAGCCCGTTTGGTTCAGGGATGAACACAGCCACCAGAAAGCAGGTCCCCTGAGGGCAGAGCAGACCCAGGGGCTTCGAGACCCTTCCCCCAGCTTCCTTTCCTCTAGGTCAGGGGCAAAAGCCATTCCAGCCTGACTCCCCTACCCTCAAAAAAATCCCTCCAATGTTCTCACTGTCCCCCAAATTCCTTCTGCTCTTTCCCTCCTCCACAGGCTTATGCAACCGTTTTTTTCTGCGTGATTTCCTCTTCTCTCCTTGGCGAACTCCTAGTCACGCATCCAAGTCCAGCTCATGTGTCACCATGGTTTGGAAGTTTCCCTTTAGCGCTACCCCCACTGTCCCCTGCTCAGGCAAATTGAGTCACTTTCTCCTCTGTCCCCAGAGAGAAGAAATGTCCAGCATTTTGTCCTTTTAGCAGTAGTAGTACAATTTTTATGGTACTTTCTAATTAAAATGGCCCACATTTGTTGAATGCTCACTACTGTGCTAAGAACTTCACGTGGATCAATCATATCACGTAATCATCACAACAACCTTACAAGGAAGACAGTATCATTCTCATTTTACAGAAGAGAAAAATGAGATGTTTAGAGATGCTTAAACATGGTCCCTGAGGTCAAAGAGCTAATAAAGAGCTGAGCTGGGATTCAGATCTGGTTCCAGAATCTGGACACTGGATACTTACTGGACTGCTAACTGACAGGCTGTGTTGCATCTGCTGTGACGCCCACCGTGCCCACAGACTACGAGCACCGTGAGGACAAGAAGGGAAGCTTGTTCATCCCTGTAGCCTCAGCACGCAACACAGAGTAAACCCTAAGCAGACGCTCGGGAAATGTCAGTATATGAAACTCGGGGAGAACTGCCTTTCCCCGGCCTGGAATCCATGCCCAGCAGCCTCCTTTCTGAGGATGGGGTGCGGGGATTAACCATCTTTCCCTTTGTACCCGAAGTGGGGGCTTTGTGGGGATGAAAGGTGAAGACTTCAGCTACTTATTTATTACAGGAGTGAAGGCACAGACAATAAAGACAGATTGATCACCCCAGACTTTGTTCATGAATATTTAAATATCGCTGATTCGTCTTGTCACTGTAATTACAATTTCTCTGGGCTGCACCTCCACCAGCCATCGTTTATGGTAAAGAATGGCCCACTGTATTTCACTTGTCCCTCTGCAGATGCGCGGGGCTGCCAACCGTGTAATGTCCTCTGCATTTCATACATTTTCTTCAGCCGCTGAAGGTTTAAGTCATCCACAATGACCTACGTTTTTTCATTATCCCCATGTCAAACTGCGCTCGTGCCTGGGCATAAATTGTCCTTCTCGTTATAGACTTGCATGCCTGCGCCTTCACTTCCTCTTTCAAATGATATTTTACTCTCTTCTCTCTCTCCCCTCCTCAGGCTGCTAACGAAACCTCCCCCTTCTCGAACGCAAGCCCCTGCACCCTCACCCATTCTCATCTCTTCTGATGGCTCTGAAGGGTTTTTAAGGCTCTGTGGGGAGAGGACGCTGCGGTCTGCTCCCTGGCGGGCTCTCTCACGGGTGGAAGGTTTGCAAGATGCTCCGAGGGTGTAGACGGGTGGGTGGGAGCGCTTCCATCGGAGGGGTAGGATGCAAGAAGCTCAAAGAGCAAAGGCACTCTAGGGGGCCCTGCCCTGGGCTCAGAGGAGAGCCTCCACGTGCAGATCTGGGGATGAGCGGATTCCTGAGTTCCAGGCACCTGCCCGCGCCCTCGCTGCTGGGGCTGTGCAGACTGGCCCGTCCCCAGCCGCCAGCCCCATCCAGCCCCAGGGAAGGAGAGGCCCATGCAGACCCTGCTCCTAATTAGCTGTGTGTCTAACAGAGGGAGGGTTGGTCTGTGCACGCCTGGGCCTGTGTGCCACTCTCTCTGTGTGTAGACGTCTGCACACACAGCCCCGTCTGACATCCGACTCCCCTCCTTACTGAATCGGCAACGATTACAACTTTAATCAAGAATTCGGTACCCTCATTAAAATATAAATAAATAAATAAAGCAAGGGCCACGTGAGACTTCAGAGGAGCCGGTAATGAAAACGTACATCGGCAGCCACACGGTGGGTTGGGGGGTGGGCACCGCTGTCTGTCTGTGCCTTTCCCCTCCAGAGGGGGGCCCTAAGAGTTTAAAAAACAAAAGGTTAAGGCAGAGAGGTTGGTTTGATCAGATTTTTATGAATTTAATGATGAAGTGGATCACATGTGACATGAGTTTAAATATGAAATGTCTCGAGTCAGCCCAGGGAAAGGAATAAAAAGTTAGGGGGGGAGAAAAAAAAGACACCAACACATACACACACACACACACACACACACACACACACACACACACACACACGGATTTTGAAACATGGCAAGCACCTGGCCTAAAATCCTCACCCCGTGTCAGTGTTGCCATAATGTACACACAACTGGCTGCAGGATTCAAAATCCAATTTGTGGTGGGTTGATTAACTCTGTGGCCTTTTTAATGAGCTTGACATTAAGTACAGGACAAACGAGACTAATGAGAGCCCCCCTCGGGCTTGCCCAGTGCACCTGTGACCCCAGCGGTCTGTCCTCACCTGGTGGCCTCCCTGGCACTGTGGCCAAGCCCAGTGTCATCCTTCCCACCCCAGCCCCATCCTGTCGGCTACTCAGCTCCCCCACTCAGCACAGCGGAGAGTTTATTAGACGATGCGCCATGTGAATCAGGGATCCATCAATGCCGAGAGCGCGGCTGGACTAACCTACCCAACACAGCTGCTGATGCTCAACGCCCGGCCGCAGCAGCAAGTGGGCCAAGAACAAGGGAATATTAATGAGGCATCGTGCGGGGTGTGCTCAGCCTGGGCGGGGCTGTGCGCACAGGGCCTCACTGGTGTGAAATCCATGGGTGTTGGAGTAGGCAGCACACGTGCTCCATGTTTCCTAGGTCAAAAGCAAGTACTTCTCCTAAACGATGTCTGGAAATACTCCCTCCCCATGGATCTGAGCCATGACTGACACAGGGGCCGGGGGCATTTTGATATCTGAGCTCTCAGGAGCTAGGGTGGGCAGGGCAGGGCGTATCCTGGGTGGACTTAGCAGGACTGGGGTCGTTCCAGTCACATGAATCCGACTGATGGGGCCCAGCAGAGTGCTCAGAAGTGGCTGAAAGGTAACTGGCCACCTTTGATAAGGCTGAACTTGGGGGCCCAGTGGGGGAGGTGTTGACAGGAAGGTGCATGTATTGGGTTGGCCAAAAAGTTCGTTCGGGTTTTTTCTGTAACATCTTGCCGAAAACCCAAGTGAACTTTTTGGCCAACCCGATACCTGCAGGGGATGCTTATGCGGTCACTACAGAGAAAGCCCTTGTCAGCATCCCTTCCTCCTCTGCCCTTCTTGTCAGGCCTTCCCCTCGGAGACCTCCCCTTGTCCGAAGCCAGCAAATCTAACAAGTTCTAAGCAAATCTGGTGATGCTAAGGCAATGTGCTCCCCTGCACGGGACAGCATCCGGAAGCAGGAGTCCAGGCAGGCTCCTTGGCGAGGATGCCTACTGCGGGCAGGCCAGGCCAGCTCGGTCCCTGATAAACAAAGCCCCTCCCGTATTCAGCAGAGCCTGCCACTGAATCCCAGAGCATGATAAGACCCAAGAGTGAGGAAAGGGTCCTGCCGATGCTGTCATGAGGCACACAGAGTTTTTTATACCCTCTCCAGAAGACATGGGAACATACCCTGTTACGTACTCAGAAAGAGAGTCTGCCTCTCTGTCTCCCTGGCTCCATCACCCACCTCTCACCCCAAAAGCAGGACAGAACACACACAAGCAAAGACACATGCAGACTCAGAAACAGGCAATCCTTTATCCATGTACAGCCAGAGAAAGGAAGGCTTTCAAGTCACCCATGACCTTGCTAGAGGGTCAGGGGCCGCTGCAAGGAAGCAAATGCCTCCTGGCTCTCAGGACCAAGTATCCCAGCCCAGACCCCTTGACTCACAACTACTCTCCTCCCCCAGCACCTCCACCTGGCTAAGCAGGGATGTTTCATGGCTCACTGTTTATACGACCTCACTGTCTCCCCTAAACAGGGCTAAGGCCCAAGTATAGAACGTGTGCTTCTGTTACTGGGGAATAAGCAGGACCACTTCTGCCAC
The DNA here is from genome assembly GCF_011762595.2 of Tursiops truncatus. Classification (NCBI taxonomy): domain Eukaryota; kingdom Metazoa; phylum Chordata; class Mammalia; order Artiodactyla; family Delphinidae; genus Tursiops; species Tursiops truncatus. The sequence continues at coordinate 18,196,955 of NC_047041.1, forward strand.
GTTCCCTTGAGAGCCCAAGGCCGACCTCAGGAGTGTGTGTGCACAGTGTGTGTGTGTGGAGGGGGCCAGCAGTGGGAGGGGGAAAGGCAGAGACAGAGACCAAGAAGGCAGGTTTTTCTCAAAATTCGTCTTGGGTCCACCTGCATCAGCATTCCTGGGGAATATCTACTAATAATGTTGAGTCTCGGATGCCACCTGTCCCCACTGAATGGAAGTTTCTGAGCATGGGACCCAGGAGCCTGCATTTCTAATGAGCACCCTCTCTGCCGGGCACAGAGATGTTGAGAACCAAAGGTGCCCAGGGTGGGACAGGATAAGAACCGTCCACGTTGACCTGCACCTCGGAGGCCCCTGCATGCCCGACGCTTGAGCAGAGGAGGGCTGAGGGCACCCCCGCCAGATGTGTTTGGAGGGAAATGCAGACAGTGGTTCCCAGAGACCCTGCCCTGCCCGTCCCCGGCCTGGCCTACCTGTGTGTGAGCGCAGGTGGCGTTTGAGGGCTGTGTGGCTGGGGAAGGTACGGTTGCACTCGCTGCAGATGTAGCTGCGCACGCCCGCGTGGACCTCCATGTGCTGCTGGAGCGCACTCTGCGCCTGGAAACGCTTCCCGCACAGCAGACAGAAGACAGCCATGTCCGTGCCTGCAGGACACAGCGGGGGAAAGCCTCAGGGCTGGACACAGGCCTTCTTCACCCAGCTAGGCTGGAGCCAGAGCCAGCGGCAGGCCAGCACCCCGGGCAAACCCAGAGGTGGTGCAGGCCACGCGATGCTGCTGGAGCCCCCGCTGTGCGGCTCCAACGGTGGACAGAATCCACTTACTTCCTGCCCTCATGGAACCTAAAGTCTAGTGGGAGAAAGACATTAATCAAACACATCAGAGCAGCAAATGAGTCTGTAATCGTATGGAGGTCTGTGTCAAAGGCAGGGTACCAAGAAGGCATCTATCAAAGGGACTTTCAGAGCCTGGCAGAGGAGGCGGGGCATCAGGCCGGCCTCTGTGAGGAATCACAATAATGGAGATGACACATGCCAGCCGTCGTTCAAGTGTAACTTAAAAATCCCATCTCCAAAAGGCGGGCTCTGCATCCTCACCCTTCAGGTAAGCAGAAGGAGGCACAGAGAGGCTGAGTTACTTGTCCGAAGTAGCACAGAGCTCACAAGCAAACAGGGCTGGGATTCAAGCCCAGGCAACCTGGATTTGATCCGCTCCTAACGCGAGCTACAGACCCGATTCTCTTAACCACATCTCCATTCATCAATGCGTACATCTTAAGGGTCCATTCACTCAACAAATATTATTTTAGTATCTTCTATAAGGAGGACTCTCTCCTTTGGCCCTGGGGATGTAGCCACGGAAAACCGTACCAAGTGCCTGTCCTCATCATAGATGTTACCCAGCACACTGGGCCATGAGGAGAGCATTCCAAGAAGATGGAATAGTATCTTTGAACTGGAGAAAAACGTGACGGGTCAGAGGATAAGACAGAACAGGTCACCTGAGGATGCAGAAAGTAGAGCAGAGGTCAAAGAAGTAGGCAGGGCCAGCTCGTACGGGGTCTTGAAAACCATGTTAAGATCTTTAGGCTTCATCCCAAGACCAACGGACAACTGTCAAGGGATTTTAAGCTAATGAGGGATGTGAGATTTTCATTTAACTCTGTCTGGTCGTTCCCTGCGCTGATCAGAAGCACGGGTAGGTACCCCATGGTACCCTACAAAGGCAGGCTGCCATTTTCTGTCTGTTATCAACCCCCTTCCTGATGCTGCTCTGGGACCATGGCCTTACGGGGTTCAGCACCACAGAAGGAAACATCTAAACCTTCCAAGGACTCACCAGTAGCTCCTTGTCTACCGTTTTGGATTCCATTTCCCTAAGCGTGTCAGCCCCCTGCCCCGGGAGGCTCCCCATCCGCTCGTCTCTCTTTGCCGGCATCTGGGCATTATCACCTGTGGTCAGCCCAGCGCTGCCTCCCCCGTGTAGAGGACACAAGCAAGAAAGGGGGGCAGGCCCAGTGACTGGCAGCCCAGAGTGGAAGGTGGAGCAGAGCTTTGGCTGTGGCAAGTCGTGGGCTGCTCAATGTGGCATCAGGGAGCTCCCGGCGGAAAGAGGGTGACAAGAAGGACAGCACAGAGCGCCTGTGGCCTCCGGGGTCCATCAACAGAGATAGCAAATGGAAGGCCCGTTCTGGACAACTCAGGCCCATTCATGGCTGGGTTTGCAATGAATGGACTGGCGGGAAGGCAAAGACGGCCTCTCATTCTCCCCAGCCCCCCACCCCTCACAGCACCTTCAGCCATGCTCATCACACCTGCAGACAGACATCGCCTGCATCCAGGCCCAGGGAAGGCTGAGCAGGGGATGTGGAATATCAGCAAGGGCACAAATTTGCTCCTGGACTCAAAGAGCAGACGGGAAGGGGAATACTACAGGCCGTGTGCGAGGTGCTCTATCTGTTGTCATCTCGTTTAAAACGTGCAAGGCAGGATTCTCGTGCCCCTTTGTACAAATGGGAAAACTGAGTGATTAAGTAACTTGCCTAAGGTCACACAGTTAGAAAGAAGCAGAGCTGGGATTGTTAAATGCTTCAGTATGTCTGATTTCGGAAATCACAGGGCTGGGCTCATGTCTCCCTCTGGATCTGCCACCCGTCTGCATGGGCTTCTCTGGGAAGAGGCACAATAATGACACCAGCGAGGCAGCTCCAACCCAGCTGGTTCAGGAGCCCCAGTGCATGCAGGGCCCACCCTAGCAGCAGCTGGAGAACCTGGGCCAGGAGGCGTGCGGTGGAAGCCGAGTCACAAGGCAAAGCTCTCTGAAGCCTTCCTACTCCACTGGGCGCCAGCAAGACCTCTGCAAGGTACTCGGGTGCGGGCCCCACTTGACTGAGGGGGCGCACTGATGGGAGCGGTCTGCCCAGCAGAAGCAGACGACGGCTGACAGTGGGTCCTCAAAGCCCAGACGGGCCTGGCCAGCCTGCCCCAGAATGGCGTCCATCTGCAGCATGTCCTGTGACGTGGCACGTTGTGGCTGCTTCATCCTGAGGGCCCCCAGCACCAGCCCCCTCTCTGGCCCTAACCTCACCCCACAGAGAGTCCTGATGAAGCCAGACATCAAACATCTGCCTTTTATCAGTAAGACGGAGCAGGCTTCCTGGGCAAACCACGCCCTTTAAGAGCCCAGGTTTCTCCTTATGCATCCTCCGAAGTCCTCAGTGTGGAAGGAATCTGCATCAGAGGGAACATGAATGACATTCCCAGGAGGACACCCGAGCCTAGAAAGCCAGGCCCAGGGACTTCCCTGGTGGTCCAGTGGTTAGGACTCCATGCTTCCAATGCAGGGGGTGCGGGTTCAATCTCTGGTTGGGGGACTAAGATTCCCACATGCCTTGTGGGAAGGATGGAAGGGAGGGAGGGAAGGAAGAAGGGAGGAGAGAAAGAAAGAAGGAAGGAAGGAAGGAAAGAAAGAAGAAAGGAAGGGTGGAAGGAAGGACGGGAAGAAAGAAAGGAAGGAAGGAAGGAAGGAATGAAGGAAGGAAGGAAGGAAGAAAAGAAAGAAGGAGGGAAGGCAAGGGAAGGGAAGGGAAGGAAGAAAGAAAGGAGGAAAGAAGGAAGGAAAGGAGGGAAGGAGGGAAGGAAGGAAAGAAAGAAAAAGAGAGAGAGAGATAAAGAAAGAAAAAGGAAATTGCATATACATCTTTTTAAAAAAGCCAGGCCCAGAGGAGCTCTGAGGGTCAGTACCACTGCAGGGCAGACTGAGAACCCTGCAACCTCACCCCTTCCCGTCTTCCCAGGGCCCCAGAGCTGCCCCAATATGTGGTCTCTTCTTCTCAGGAATGGCTGAACCCATTTCGTGTCCATTCAGCTGACTCGGTGAATATCACCTAGCGTAGGCACTGTGCTAGGTGACAGGAGGGATGCTGAGATCAACCAGAGAAATAGGGTCCCAGATTAGTGGGGGACACAGACAAGCCAACGACCAGCCAGAGGATAAAACAGGCTGATGCCAAGAGGGCTTCGGAGAATCTGAGTTAGGTTTTAAGAAATGAAGTGGACTGAGAAGCCAAGGACAAGAATGGGGCACGGGAGCCAGGCTAGAAACCCCACAAGCAAATTTCAGAGCAGGCAGGGGCAGAGGACAGACCCTGAGGATGAAAATGAGCAGGGAAGGTTATGGGGGTTTGGATGGCAGAGGGCCGCATCACCTGGTGGGACAGATTAGATTTCATTCCACAGGCAATGCAGTACCACGAAAAGAGGGGGTCAGGTGCTAGCCTGATCCAACCAGTATGTGAGGGCAATGCCCCTGGGGGCTGCAAGGGCACCAACAGCAGTGGCAAGTGGCTGAAAGCAGGGAGGAACATGACGGACTTCTGTGCTACCACTGGAGGAGAGTCGGGACCAGTCTAGGGTAGGGGCTGGGAGGACAGGAGGAGGACTGGAGAAGTGGAATCCAGGGCAGTGGCAAGACAGGACCCTCAGCCTGGGCTCGAGTCAGGAAGCGTGATGCGTTTGAAGTCCTGGACGCCAGCTCTGTACCTTGGTGACAAGTTTAAAGTTATGCAGTGACCACCTGCAAAGGAAATGCTACAGTGTCCCTACAGTGGTCTCTCTCCCCTTCCTGGGACATCCCACAGGGCACAGGGGCTCTCCCTGGCCACCGAGACACTGCCCCAGGCTCAGACATAAAGAGACGGGGGCTCTGAGACCCCACATCCACTCTCCATTCTTCTGTTTGGAGACCAGCAGCTGAGAAGGTGGAAAAATATTTTTAAAGGAAAAAGGAAAGAGCGGGGGGAGACACAAGAAAAGCTATTGGTGCATGCAAGTTAAGAATCTAGAGACGAGATTTGAGTTATTAAACAATTTGCTGTAGTTTCTGCCTAGCTGATTGTTCGCATGTATGATGAGTCAGGGCAGATTCTATTACACTGGGAGATTAAGCAAATAAATGCTAGCTTTTGGAAACACATTAAAATGTGGGGCTATGGAAATAAAATTATCTAGAAAATTGTATTAGCAATTCATTAGCTGCAGTGAGATGTTCGGCGAGGCAAGGGGGTCCGGCAGTGTTAGTGCTCTGCTTCCTTCAATGCCTGAGCCCCTGAGATGCTCACTGCTCCTTCCTCTGCTGTGGGGAGACCTCATGCCTGATACCAGTGGGGAGAGGGAAGGAGCCTCCACCGGTTGCAAAAGACATTCAGAAATCAGATGGTCAACATGCCACAAGGGAGACCAAAGAAGCACATGTGTCCTGGCTCTGCCACTTACTTGCCTTGTGACCAGGGCAAGTTGCTGAACTTCTCTGGACCAGAATTTGTCCGTCGTTTGACACATTGCTTGTGGTTGTTGAGAGCATCCAATGAGATACCCAAGTGAAAAAGCTTTTTAGCTATGAAGCGGTAGCAAAGCCAATACCAGCCCAGACGATGCCTTTGTCTGAATTAGAAAATCATGCCTCTTCCTCTGGGCAGACGCAGATCCTCGCCTGGGCACACAGCTCTGCAAGCAAAGACGGCTGGACTCCAGCCTCCATTTCTCCCTCAGCTGGGCATCCTCCTGCAGTGAACAACCTGGATACAGATCATGGCCGCCCTCCACCATACACAAGCCTAAGTTGTCTTCTCGACTCTGGGCTGCTTCCTCCAGGGACTGACCCTAGAGAAGGCATCTTGAATGAGTGACACCATTTAGGACTCAGTGCCAAGAACACCTTCTTCCTCTGAGCCCTCATGATTCCAGCACAATTATTAAACCCTTTGTTGTACTGATTTTTGACATTCAGCTCTGTCTAGTAGATGGTAAGCCCTCCAAAACGGGGACTATTTTCTTCACTGTTATATCCCCCAAGATAAAGCACAGGGCCTGGCATATAGTAGGTGCTCAATAACTGCATGTTGCATTCAAGAATGAATAAGGAGCTGAGGGACAATCACAAAGGACAAAGGGGGGAAACAGGGTGGGGAAAGTCATGGTACAGAGCGATGGATGGCTAGAGCTGGGGGAAGCCCAGACCAAATGCAGCCATTACCGGGAACTTCCAACAAGGCTCTCCTTGGAAGTTAGTAATGCCCAGTAACCCCCAGACAGCTGATCTCGTTGGGGCCTCTCTTGTCTGTCTGGTGGGCTGAACAGGACTCCCCGATTCTGGCTTCGTGTCTGAGCTCTGTTGCTCAGAAGCGAAGACCCAGCCCATAGAAAAAGGACCAGTTTTACCACACCATGCAGTGAAACAGAAGACCCTGGTTCTAGCCCACAGGTGCAGCCCTTCCCAGCTCTGTGACTCTGAGCCAGGTAGCTGCTACCCTTGGCCTCATTTCTTCATCTAGGAGATGGTATTCATGAGTAAGCTGCCCTTTCCACTACCAACTTCATAGTGCTGTTAGGAGGCAACTGGCAAACGTTACTGAGTATGTAAACCCTACAAATGTACTGTTTTCAATCAATCTGTAAATTTCAGTGTAAATCAGATACATCAATTAGCCTTGGCCCAAAGAAATAATTCACCAGGTCAAAGAACAGCGCTTCCTCTGCTCTTCTGAAGAATGAATGGGGCTCAGTGTTAGGCTGGACCCCAAGGGTGTCTGCCTGAAGGGAAATTACACTAGAAAGAGGGAATGGGTGTGGCAGGGTTGATGGAGAGAGGTCCCAGGTAACGTGCAGAAGGGCCATGCAAATATCTGTACCCTCACTTGCATCCATTCTATCTGGAGATGGTGACCCCACCATACCCACCTTCCACCCCCAAGGGCAGCATAGCCAATCTTGGCTGCATGGCATGTACCACTCACAGATTCCCAATTTAAAACAAGTTTAATTTTAGCCAAAAAATGGGAGAAAGCCAAGGCTAGGGCGGAACAGGAGGCAGGAGGGGTGACACAAACCCAGGGTATTTATTTCACCCAGGTGATGACTGGGTCTGAAATTATGAGACACAAAAACCCTCATGTTGACACCTGTGCCATTTCCATACCAATTAGCTCTTTAATAGAAAGGAAGGAACAGGACCAGAGCGGTACACAGCCGGAGAAGATGTTCAGGGGCTACACCTTCTTGGAGCAAAAGGTTCTTATTATCCCTAGATATAAGCAGTTTCTTAATCAAAAGAGCAGAGGGATCTAAGTATACTCGGGCTTTTTTTTTTTCGTAAGCCGGCCGTGAGTGTACATGTGTGTGCGTGTGTCCTTGCACATGGACCAAGGATGGGCTTCTCTTGTCTAATTCCACCCAACCTCACCCAAGAAAGGAAGAGCTGCTTCCCCGCCCCCCTGCAACTTCTTCTTTCCAGAGGAAGAAAATATCATATTTAGGAGGTGTGAAAACCGTGACTTAAACTGGAACCACCTTCCCCCTCCAAATCCTCAGACATGCCTTCCTACTTCCTCTGACTCTCAGGATTACTCCTTCCTAAGACACCATTTCCAGTCCTGGGAAGCCTTGTAACCACACACCAAAACTGTCACAGAAACTGCCACCTCTTCCTCTTCCCCATCCTTCTCTTCCTTCCCCCCAGGTCATTGCTAAAAAAGTGGCAGAGCTGCATCATCCGCTGTGCAGGAGGAAAAGACAGACAGAGACAAGCAGCCCAGGGCTGACTCACACCGAAGGCAGGAAGGCTCTGTCTGCATCTCAAGAGACTGGAGGTGGTGGTGAAGGGGGGACAGGCCAGGGAGCAGACGAAAGGAAGCAAAAGCTCAGCTCATGACATTGGCAGGGGTGCCTCCCTTTTCATTCCTCCTGTGCCATCACTTAGGGCTTGGCTCCTTTGCAAGGGATCTACTGAAGAAAGCGTCAAGCCATCCCTCTCTAGCTCTCCTCCTGGGCATAAGGTGCAGCATCATTCGGGATGAGTCCTGAACTCCCAGCCTTCCTCAGAAGGCTAGCTACATGCACAAGGAGGGCCCAGTCTACCCAGCCCAAGAAAATGTCAGCCTGCCGACTGCGCACCCCACCCCGGGAACGACAGCTGCAGGAGAGTGGTAGACAAGTCCCCCTGTTTACTGCCTACAGCCTCTCTCCCAGGAAGGGTAGAGAAGGCTGAGAAAACATCTCTGCAAGCCTTGCCTCAAACCAAATTAGCCACAAGTGTGTGCTCCAGTGCTTGTCTCCTACGTATAGTCACCTACTGCTGGAGCACTTTTCATCGTCTGCTCAGTTATGTCTTCCCAGACCAAGCCAGGAGCTAAAAACCTTAGCATCTAGCCTTCTTGTCAATTTCAGTCTTGTCAATTCCAGTCTCCGTATCCAGGCCTCCCTACCCCTTTTTCCTTTTTTTCTTATCTGCTTAGAATCTTGGAAGGCACCCACATATCAATATAACCTTCTATTTCCACAAGGGAAAGGGGGAATGTTAGCGTTTTACATCAGTAGTCCAGGGAGCAGAGAGTTCTCAATGAATAAACAAATAGGGAGGAGCCGGAGTAGCTGATTCAAATTTGTTTTAAAACTAAGCCATGTCTCAGAGCACACACCTGTGCATGTATACACACACGTGCACACACACACACACACACACTTGCTCACACACCCCTCTCAGTCAGTCTCTTGGGGAATGTGGCCACAGCCTCAGGCGGCAGCAGCTAACAATGCTGGCTCCCAGAAGCTGTGTATTTGTTTAGCAGTGAGCTGCAGACACAAGTGCATTTCATTACTCGGCACCTCCAGCTACAGTAAACAAATTTGTCAGCTCACTAGCTCATTAAGGTGCACCCCGGATGCGGGGGATTTATTGAGACCTGCACAATAAAAGTAACCTGAATGGATGTACTAATTTTGTCAATCACTCCAACAAACGAGCCAAAGAGGGGGAGAAACTGGGGGAAGGGGACAAGAGCAGGGGTGGAAAAGAAAGGAAAAGAGGTAAAAAGGAAGAAGAAAGTTGAGTTTGGTTTGCAAGAGAGGGTTAACAGGTTAAGATGGGGCCAGATCTGTGCTTTGCTGCCTGGTTACATGACGGCCTCCCCGTTCCATCTACCTCACGCTGGGCCACGCTGTCCAGGGTGCATGGGTCCCCTGGTGGGACAGTGTCAAGGGCAAACTCAATGGCAAACCAAGTCCCGCATCCCTGGCATCAGAGAGGGAACTAAGGAATCGAGGATGCAGAGCCCCCCTGCAGAAAGTAGCAGCAGCCTCCGCGTCAGAAGAGACGCGTTGCCTCTCCTGGAATCTCCCACCCATTCCACAGCCCCTTCCCAGCCCAGCTCCCGGACCCTTCCAGCCATTCCAGAATGAATACAAACGTCCACCACAAGAGCAGAGGGAGGAAAAAGGGAAGGGAGACGGTGTGTGCGTGTAGTGGGGGGTTTGGGGTGGAGAGTAAATCCGGAGAGGTATGCAGCCCTCTGGTCTGTAACTTTCAAAATGACAGCAGGACTGGGGCAAAGGTCACGGGGTCCAAGGCCTTAAGCACCTCCGCCAGCTGTGGCAGTGCGGCCCAGAGCCCGCAGGACGCCTGCCCGTATAAATCAGCCCTAAGCAGCACCCGCTGGGGGCAAGGACAATGGGCCCACACGGGGGTGGGAGGCAGGACAATGGGGCCTGGCCAGTGCGCAGGCCCGGAACAAATGTGCCCTGGCACCACGGGGGCCCCCATTTGTGAAACTAATTGGCCCACGATTGAAAAATTGGACCAACTTCAACAGCCCTGAGTGGAGAGGGGCGGCCCGCAGTCCCTTAACCTAGCCCAGCTCTGCAGAGCCTGCCCGGCCCAGCCCTGGGGGTCTGAAATGGGAACGGCTCTCAGGTACTGCCCACTCTGGCAGTGGGAGATGGGACCTTTGAGATGGGGCCGCCTGGGAGAGGAGCGGGTGGTGGTGGGCTGGTGCGCCTCTTGCTGCCTTGAAGTACCGGTATCCAGTTTCTCCTCCCAAGAGGCAGAGAAGGACTGAGCTCCTCAGTTTCTCTACACTGCTTGTTCTGTAGGACTAAAGCTCAAAAGACAGAGGCTGGCACCTGTCTACCCCAAGGGTTCCTGAAACCAAAGGACTCCCAGCTTTCTTCCTTTGGGGGTAGGTGGGTGAAAATAAACACAGAACTACAATGGGTTCCTTCCTCAATCCAGCCTCCCTGGCATGTGTTCAGCTCTGTGCCCTTGGCCTATAACCACTGCGGGAAGCCTGCAGCTCTGTGCAAGGCTGCATGAGAGCTGGCCTGTAAGAAGCTCGTCCTGAGACTTCTGGGAAAGAAGCCCTGGAATGTGTGATGGGAAGTCAGTATGGTGTGTGAAAGGACAGCCCAGGGTAATCGTCCCGCCATTGTCCTCTTGCCCTACCCTTTCCTGTGACTTCTCACTATTGGCTCCCAGTTGAAGAGGACTGGAAGAGTAGAAAGCACTGGAGTCTTCAGCCGGAAGGCCTGTCCTCAAGTCCTGGCTCAGTGGCCAACTTGCTGTGCACTCTCAGGTAGGTTACTGGACTTCTCTGGGCCTCAGTATCCTCAACAGAAAAATGAAGGTGGAAGTAAATGATCTTAAAAGGTTCCCCCCATTCTAACAGTCAATAATTCTAGGCCTATTTGAAGAGGATGCAAGAAGACTGAAAGGGCTTTCTCCCACTGATATGCACTTCAGGCATCTCTCCTTCAAAATATCACTTGATAGCCTTCTTTTAGTTAAAGAGAATCTCAGGGCGCCACTGGGAACCACTGTCTTTGGCTCACAGAGGGACAGTCCCAGGAGAGACACAGAAGAGATCTAAGCTTGACTGATCATTTGCTTTGGCCGATCCAGGTCTCTTCCTCTGAACCCTCAAGCAGCCCTGAGAGACGGGGTGTTTAGAAAGATAGGGAAAGCAAGACTCGAGAGAACCTGCTAGGTCCTTTCTCTCAAGGGGCCACCAGTTACCGGCTAGTACCTCCTAGACCTGGCCATACACCCAGAAGGGCAATTCTTTTTTTTTTTTTTTTTAATTTTATTTTATTTACTTATTTTTGGCTGCGTTGGGTCTTCGTTGCTGCACACGGGCTTTCTCTAGTTGTGGCGAGCGGGGGCTACTCTTTGTTGCGGTATGCGGGCTTCTCATTGCAGTGGCTTCTCTTGTTGCGGATCACAGGCTCCAGGCGCGCAGGCTTCAGTAGTTGTGGCACATGGGCTCAGCAGTTGTGGCTCGCGGACTCTAGAGCGCAGGCTCAGTAGTTGTGGCGCACGGGCTTAGTTGCTCCACGGCGTGTGGGGATCTTCCCGGACCAGGGCTCGAACCCGTGTCCCCTGCATTGGCAGGCAGATTCTTAACCACTGTACCACCAAAGAAGTCCCAGAAGGGCAATTCTTGAGTCACTGGGTCTGAGGGTACCTGCCTGCCTCTCTGTGCTGGGCAAGGGCCAGGTGATGGGGTGGGGAGAGGGGAGCAGGGGCTTTCTCTCCCCTGCCCCCAGCCCCAGGATGACAGAAAAAAACAACCAAGATGATGGGTCAGAGAACCAGACCCCCTGAATCCAGCGGCCTCATTTCCTTAGCACGTTGCCCAACACACAGTAGGCACTTCAATTTTGAGCAGTGTGTCCACAGCATCACGAGAGGGCACTGAGGTTCCGCCTGAAGATGAGACCCAATTTCCTTACTGTACAATAACTTATTACCAGGCCTCTCCCTCTCTCGTCTTCTTTAAGCGTACAAGACACTGTCAATAGAGAGTTCATCTCCCTAGATCCAGGCATCCCCAAAGGCATCCTGAGGTGCCTGGGCAGGAACTGGAGCCCAGGAGAGGGGTCGCTGGAAAAAAGATAGCAACTCAGCTGGGGTCCTATCTAAAATGTCCTGTAAACCCCAGTGTATTTCAGAGATGAGAAGGAGACCCACCTAGAAGAGAAGGGACGGACAAGGAGACAGGCAGACCTTTGCAAGACAAAGACCCAGAGACAGGATGGGCTGGGGAGGGGAGCAGGGGCTGGGGGAGACAGAAATTCAAAATAAAATGAAATACCGATTGTTTCAGAGCCATTAAATATCAGACAAACATTGGGCACTGAAAAGAAAAACTACCCCATATAAATAAACAAAAACAAACCAAAAAAAGAGAAGGACATATTCATTTTACTGACATTTTAACGGTTCCTCTCCTCCCCCCCCCACCCCCCACCAGAAGATGATTACAAATTAAGCAGCATTTAAATGCTTTTTACTGTCGACAATTAAAAGGAGGGCTGTGAGCCTGAGAGTGTGGTGGCCATTCATTCCCACGGTAACCAGGCTATCTGAGGCACCTCCAGGCCTACCCTACTGTACCGCACACAATGGGCAAAGAGGGAAAAGTCTGCACACCATGAATTCTGCAGGACGTTCAGAAGCAAATTAAAATATAAAAAGCTCCTGGCACAAAGATAGATACCAAGAGTGAGGGCTGGGCAGGCAGGTCAAGCTCATGGAGTTAAAGTCTTAGCAACGGCAGAGTTTAAGCACAGCCTGATTACACCTTATTCAGGGCTGCCTTGCATTTGGTTTATGTAGTGTGTGTGTGTGTGTGTGTGTGTGTGTGTGTGTGTGTAGTACAGGAAGGATGAAGGGTGGAGGTGGCTTTTCTGGGGACAGAGAAATAAACAATTAAGAGAGCCCAGGAGCTCTAGGCAAGACCCCAGACCCCAGGGAATGGGTAGAGGACACACCAGATGCCCCAACCTGGGCTTCACAGTGGGCACTGGCCCACCCCTCCAGTGCCTGAGCCATGGCCTTCTCTGCTGGACCACAGGTAGGAACCAGGTGATCTGAATTTCACTCTGGTGAGAGGAAAGGATTTCATTCCAGGGTGGACCAAAGAACAAATTTTAAGTTTCCAGAAACGGACTCTTTCATTGCCCACACTAACCCACCCAGCCAATACCTCCAATATTCATGTCTTTCTGAAAGGCTAATCGACTCCATGTTGGGTCTCAGCAAATTTTATTGCTAGGACTCTGTGTTAGCCAACTTAAAATGGATTCTAAGAACCCATATCATCACAGGGACCTTTTAGAATAATGAAAACTCACCCCCAGGATAAAGGGGAGAAAAGCAAGGATTAAAAAAGAAAAGGAGTGTGGCATGGGGAATATGGGCTGTAGCCACCAATTTCCTTTTCAGTCCTTCGGAGACGAAGATGCAAAGCAACAGAAGTGAGCTGGCTACCAGGTGGAGGGCGGCGAGAGGAGGCTGGATTTAGAAGGAGCTGGGTACATTTCTGTGCCCTAAGTTTAATATGCAGGAGGGGCGACACAGAAATAAAAGAGACACGTCCCCTTTAAAAGGAAATATAATTTACAGTGTGCAGCCAGGCGGCCCATAGTTTCAATCTCGTTTACTATAGAGAAAACTCTGCTAGCTGTTCTCTATCCCACAAATCCGATTTAATCAGACAAGCCAGCCAGCGTGGCTTGGAGTAAAAACGGATAATTAGTAAACAGAGAGCTACTCCAGTGCTTCATTGGCATTCGAGTTGGGCTACTGTGTCGCATTTAAAATGCAGTCTGATGAAGTTTACAAAATCAAACCATTTGTTACTCCTATTGAAGAGGCTTCAGGCCACTTGCAATTAAATTGGAATTAGTGCTCAGAATGAGACACAGCAAATTCATACTAAAAAGGGATCTGACTTTGAGACATTTGACTTCACTTCAACAGTTTCTGTGCGAGTGTGTGTGGGTGGGTGCTACTAAAAGACTCCTCACTCGCCCCGACTCTGCAGGGCTCCCCAACTCGTGAGCTTGCCCCTGACAACCTGCTATGCTCTGGGCTGGCTTCGGGGAATGGGGCACCGGGGTGGGGGGAGGGGACAGACAGCTGACACTGGGGAGCCAGGCCCTGCATTCGCACCGAGAAGATACTGTACTAGGGAAAATGTGTCCACAAAGGACCATATGGCTCCCTTCTGCACTGAACCTTCGGACAAGGGGTGGAAGGGGGGCGGGGAAGCTGCCAGAAAGCACTTCCAGGGGGCACCAGCCCCGCCCACCTCAGACAGCAGGCTGGCAGCTTGGGGAGAATGGGGGCACCTTCCCCACCCCCACCCCCCCCCATCGGCTGGGCTCCTGTGATGTTCCTGCCTGCCCTCCCGCAAAGCCCCGTGCACAGGGAGGGTTTCTGTCACCATGTCCTACTCATGAAAACACTCCTGGTCCCGGGCACTGCCCTTCTAGGCAGAAAAGGTAGGGCCAACTGTCTTGGCGGGCCTCTTAACCCTGAGGCTGTGAAACCCCCAAGCAATCCAGGGATAGAATTCAGGAGGTTGGAAAACTTGGAGGGTAAAAATATTACATGTTTATTTTTACCAACCTCTAACTGAAATTTAGCTGTTCCTTCCATGGGGAATGAAAGCAACAAAGCAGTCAGATGAGCCGTGCCTGTGACTTGGTCACCCACAGACAGCTAGACATTTTCATACCACATTGGAAGAAATGTTGCAGTTACCTCGAAATATTTATGCAAACTGTAGGTAACTGACCACTGCTTAAGCCTGTTAACAGGGTAACAAAGAATCACACATATACTATATTACAAATGGTTTAAAAATATTTTGTTATCCTACTCCTCACCTTATGCCTCTGGAGACATTATCCTGAGGAGGGGTTCATAGGTTTCACCAGATTTCCCAAGGGGCCCATGGCATGAAATGTTAAGAATTCCTGGCCTAAGGGCTCGGGAGAGGCAGGCGGAGTTATTGTTCAATGCTGACAGAGTTTCAGTTTGGGAAGATGCAAAAGATCTGTGGAAGGATGGTGGTGACAGCTGCACAACAATGTGATCATACTTAATGCCACTGAACTGTACTCTTAAAAATGGTTAAAATGGTTAATTCTATGTTATATATATTTTACCCAAGTAACAAAAAGAATGCTTAGTCTCAGCTGGTCATAAGTTACTCGTACTTCTACAATCCCTCTGCTGCCCAGAAGTACAGAGGCTAATCCAGTTTCATTCCTTCTAAGGGTTTCTCTCTGCTGTTTGGAGGAGAACGGAACCTCAGGCTCCGTGGAAGCAGGCAGTCATCCTGCACGGGTCCTGGAAAGGGCACTGCAGGAGGTCCAGGCTCACTGCTCAGCTCTGTGGCCGCCAACTAGCCTTGGTGGAGTTGCTTCAAGTTCAAGGTTTACCATCTCCCTCTCCCCATCAGAACAAAAGCTGCTTGAGAGCAGGGACCTCATTTCTCTTATACACTGCTGTGTCTCTTGGACCTGACAGGTGTTCGATGAATCTTTACTGGATGGAGGGACAGATGCACGGGCAGATGAAGGATTAAACAAATGAATTTTCTCTCTCTGGCCCTCAATCTCATCTGTGACATAAGAGGACAGGCTCCGTGATCCTTTAAAGCGCCTACAGGCCCCATGGGGTTCCATCTGCTCACCAGGCTCCCCTACCTATTGCCCCCACTTTTCCCTCCAGAGCGCAGCGCTCGCAAGTAGATAGCAGGTGGTGCATGTGCACAGGTGGGGGACGGGCTGCGGCAGGAGCATGCCTGATGTGGATACCGAGGGTGATGGGCCACTGCCCTCGGACCCCACGACTTTCCTCTGGACCTCAGGCACTGCCACATGGAGAAGAAACGGGCTGGTGATGACACTGGGAAAGGGAGGACAGTGAATTTATAGACATGCTGAACAGACAGGCAAGAAGAGGGAGGCACGGAGGCCCGAGGAGGAGACTTTGATGGAGTATCAGGCAGCATGGAATGGCTTTCAAAGCCCAGAAGGAGGAGGTGGTCCTTTTTGCTATTCAGGGAGGGTGGGAGAGAAATTTGCGGTCAAGAACAAAAACCAAAACACATTGTCCACTAGCCTTTCCCACTTCCCCCAAACCTGGAACTCCCCTCCTTCCAAGTAGGCTGTGTACCTGACTCACTAAATCTTTCCCCGGGAAAGGAGATGGGGTAGCCGTCCGGCAAACACAAGCCGGGCCTCAAGCCCAGTTTAGGTAGTGTGCATGCTCTTCAGACAACGGATGGGCAATCTGGTCCTCGCCTGCCCATCCCCGCACGCGCACACACACACACACACACACACACACACACACACACACGTCCCTTGACACCCTGAAGGAAGGTCTGGAGAGAAACCGCAGCCTCACATTCTAAAAAGGAAACACAAAGTGACATGTCACTGAGTGGTTGGGGGTTCTCCTTTCTCCTGTGTGGGTTCCGTTTCCTAGGTGCCTCCCCTTTCAGTTCCTCCTCTGGAGTTTCTGGGCCAGGACTGGAGCGTGAGCTTGGCCCCAGAGCAGACGGGAAAGCCGATGGCTGACTCTCTCAGGCCACAGCCAGGTGCCCAGCACCTTGGTCACAAAGAGCCCGAGAAGACACCTCTGTTCTATTTATCCAACACTAGTGCCGCTTGATGGCCAAATCTTCCCATCCGTCCTCTTTCCAATTATCTTCATTTCTCTGTTTGGATGGCAGCACTCCTATTCCCCTTGGGAGACAGCATTGGTGTCACTCTTAGCACCGTTCACTCATGCTCTCGTGCACTCACACACCCAGTGTTTGCGTTCCAATTCTGCATAGGCATCACATACCAAGGCTTCGATGTTAAGAAGACACTTCTTGCCCCTATGAAGCTTACAGGCTAAGAAGAGCAGAGCAAGAAGCCTGGACTCTGAAGTCAGACAGAACCTGGCTCTGCCACTTACTTCCTAGCTAGAGAATCACATGCAAATTTCTTAATATCTCTGGGTCTTGGCTTCTTTATCTTTATTAGAGTCATAACACCCACCACGCAAGGTTGCTGGGAGGATTTGAGATAATATATGAAAGTGTCTACCACAGTTGCCAGATGGTAGGGAGTGGAGAAATGGTAGCTTGTTAGAAGAGGGATCCAGGGGCCTGGTTGAGGGCCATAGAGAGACAGGTATGTAAATAAGTGGGTCGTGGTGTTTGAACTTAGATACCCTGAAATGAGCAGGCCCACTCCAGGAGATGCTGATACAGAACACTCCAGGCCCTTCATCACCAGTAAGAGCTATTCCTCTAAAGTATTCAACTGAAACCTCCTTCCCACCCTCCCAGTTACTCTCACCAGAACCATTCTCTGATCCCTAACCACTCCCAGCATGTCCTTCCTTTCCTTGCTTCTTTCTCCATCAGCCCATACTTCATGGCCCGTGGTTCAACTCCCAGCTGCCTCCTGGCCAATTCCTGAACTCCCTTGCCCATTATCCTTCCATTGTACCAACCCTGCCAAGTGCTAAACTTGGGTCAGTCTGACTCCTGGTCTCCTCTACCCCTAGAGCTGCCTACACACACTGCCTCTACTTCCCACGTGCTCATTCACTCCTCAGCCCACCATGTCTCATCCCTGCTTCCATCATTCCTTGAGGACCAAAACTGTTCGTCTCTGATAACCAATGACCCCCAGGTCACTAAATCCAACAGACGTTTCTAGTCTTCCTCTTAGGGGACTTAACAGCAGCATTAAGATTGATGACTACTTTTTCCTTTTTGAAACCTCTTCCTTTAGCTGCATGACACCACACTCTCCTGGTCTCCATCCTATTTCTTCCAGCAACTCCTTCTGAACCTCCATGATGCATTGGGATTGTCCTGGAGGGCACAGTGTGTTGGAATTCCCCTGGATTCTGTTCCAAGCTCTCCTCTCTTGCTCTCCACTCCTGTTTTGTAAACTCACCCACTTTCAGGGCTTCAAGGATCATTTAGATGCTGATGACTCCAACATTTACATGGCCAGCAAGTCTCTCTCTTTCCCAAATCCCAGACATAACTGTGTATCCAAATGCCTCTTGGATAGGTCCCCACTGGATGTCACACAGGCCTTACTACTGTGATACCAAAACTGTCCATCTTCTTAACAACAGCAACAATAAAGCTCTGCTTCTCCTCCTGTGATCCCCATTTCGGTAAAGAGCTCCACTGTCACCCACTGGGCCCCAAACAAGAAAAGGGGCCATCATCCTTGATCTCCTTTCTCTCTCACCTCCCACAACAGATCAATTATCAAAGTTCTCCAGCCTCCTAAATATCTTCAATTTTTTCCATTTCTTATCCATCCCCACTGCAACTACACTGGTTCAAGCTACCATAATTTCTTGCCTAGATTACGGCAATACTGTCCTAACTAATCTCCCTGCCTTCAGTTTAAACCCCTCCAATCTATCCACAACTGTGTAGTCCAGGTCATTTTTCTAAACCATAATTTGATGTCACTCTCCTGACTAAGACCTTTTAATGGCTCCCCATCACTCTCAGGAAAAAGGCAGAGCTACTTAAAGTGGCTTCTGGGGTCTTTCACATGTAATGCCCATCCATCTCTCCAGTCTCAGGTCTCAGCCCTCCTTCCCTCTCCCATTTTCAGTTCCATGAATCTACCTTATTCTCTCCCAGCATGGGCATTGACCCACGTTGACCTCAGCCTGTCCTTCTTCCCTTCCTCCCCCAGTACCCCATTTTCTTTACTCAATAACTTCTCATATTTCAGATGACACCACCTCCAAGAAGCCTCCCCAATTCCCCATGCAAGTTGGAGGCCTACATGTGTGCTCTTATAACATCTGATGCCTCTACTATAACAATATTTATCCTGTATATGACTTGCTTACTTATCTCTCTCCCTTTAAGACACGAGCGCCATAAGGACAGGAATTCTGTTTTGCTTACCACTGTATTCCCAGAGCCTAATATACTACTAGGTACACAACGGGTGTTCAATAAATATTTACTGAATGGATAAACACATGAGTACATAAAAATTTAACCTATTAACATCTCTGTGAGTTTGGACCACAGTCTTTGGCAAGTTATGATTTCTAAAGCCCAAACCATTAATATTTGACTCTTATCGACTTCAAGTAAACACGCCTCCTTACCCTCTCCAGCTACCCTGCCACCAGCCCAGATTCCCTATGAGTTGCAGGCTTCTGGGCCTGTATGTTCCTGTACCTTTAACTTGTCTGACTGGTAGGTGTGCATTCGTGTCCATGTGCTTTAGAACTGGGCATGGGCTCTCCTGGGCTTAGTTTCTCCTCCCAACCTGGAAGTACTCATCCATGTGGTACCCAGTGCAGACATCTCTTCAAGATGGAGAGTCGTTCACATCAATGGAGGATCTAGATCTTTGAATAAAAGGGCTGCAGAATGGAGTTCCCAGATATTACCCCCTGGCCAAAGCTGTGAGCTGGCAGCCAATAAGCACCCACCATTTGGAACCTGAAGTTAAAACTGGCAACTCCTCCTGGTCGCTGGCAGAACATGGACCCAAGGCTACAGAGGCCCCTGGTATCCGCTTCCTACCTCTATCTCCTCTAAGACCAGAGCAGGCCCTCAGCTCTCCCTGCAGGACCTGCTCTGAGCTGCCCACAGGACAGAGCCCTCTACACCTGGGCAATGAGCTGTCCCAAATCACACTCTTGGTGGGCTTTCATCCCTCTTCAGCTGGTGATGACGTATATTATACTATTCTGAGATTCGATCTCTACAGCAGATGGAAAACCCTTAAAGCAGGGCCACAAGTCGTGTCAAATGCCACAAGTCGTGTCACTACCGCACACATAATTGTGTCACGACACAAGTCGTGTCACTACCGCACACATAAATTGTGACCTTCAATACCATCCTGCTAGGAAAATCAAGATTGATGTTTCTTAAACAGTTCAACAGGCTTTTGTCAGATTTGAGTCTGGCTTTGCTCTCTGACCTGGCCAAATACCCAGGCTCCTGTGGCTCTAGGGATGACCTACCAGTAGTAAACTTGTCCTTGTAAGCAAATGTGACAGCACAGGTAGCCCCCGGGATATACCAGGTCCCAGGCAAAGAGGCCCTGGCCCTGGTCACATCCATTCAGATCCCTTCGTTTTTCCGAACACCTTGCCCACACCTACCTTCCCGCCGCACCCCTCAGCACCCTTGGCAGTGAGAAAGCAGTGTTTACTCCATCATCGTTATGCGCCTTTCCGAACTTTTTTTGGGGGTGGTGGTGGTGGGAAGCTATGATTTTTTAGGCTAGTGCTAGGGGCCTTTGAGAATTAGCAAATACTGATGATGCTTTCTGTTCATTCAGGTTCGAGTAATTGTGGGTGTGCAGGACTCTGGCAAAGGTCATTGAAAGGAGTGAGGAATTGTCAAAATGTTCCCATTTGAGCCCAGAGGGAAGCACTGTGGAGTTGTTGAAGCCTCTGGGATCAGTGGCAAAGGCCAGCAAGAAAGACCTTATCTTTCCAAAGATGCTGACATCAAGAAGGGCTCCCTACCACTGCTCACGCAGGTCTGTCTGGTTCCATGAGTGTTCTCCACGCAGGGAACGTCAACTACAACGCCGGATGGACATCTTTCTTATGGTCACACCCACTCCTTTGCATAGCATGAATCTCCTCTGGGCACTTACCAATTTCTTATTCCTCTCTGGCCCCTCCATTCTCCAAACGCTCCCTGGGCCATACATCCCACGCCCTCTCCCTCCTCCTTCCCTCCTCCTCCCCATGTCAGTTGTTTTTTGGAAACAATGCCCTGTTGAGATAAGATCGTAGTTTGCTAGTAATACCAGCACAGAGAAAGCTAATGGCCACCTCTTGATCTGAGGGGCCTGGAGAACGAAGCACTCAGGAGATGGCCATGAGGACTGTATAGACCTCAGATACGGACGGGACAGAAACAGCCCCCAAGTCTTCCCACTCTGACACCTGGGCAGCTTATGAGCTTTGGGTCTTCCGAAACGCGGTGAGGGTGGTGGACAACCAGGACGGCCTGAGAGGCGGGTGGGGGACACATGTGGACTCCCTGCAACATTTTCTAACTCAACTACATCCAGGACCAAGGTGTCTTTTTCTATTTCTACTGTGATTTTTTATGATTTTTTATGTCTTAACTTCAGACAAAGCAACTTCTTTCAACTCTGAACGGGCAGAATTTGGCATGATTGCCCTCAAAAAGTTCATTCTCCAAAAGATGAAGGCCCCAACGAGACAATTTACTCAGGGCTGGATGGGCAGTCATGTACCATCTGCACAGAAGGGCTGCCTCTGAATGCGAGAACAGAGTGTTCATATTAATTAACATCTTCATAGAAAGAAAACTCTCCAGGGAGTATCTGTTTGATTATTCCTATTTACTGAGTGACTCTGCTGCGCGGTTGTTCTCTCCCCTAAATCCTAAGGAGCCTAAGTGGATTCTGTGAAGGGAGAGGAAGCAGTGCAGCCTTTGGATGGAGCTTCTAGGGCGAGAAGGAGCGGGTTGATCCTCCTGTTGCGTGTGGGCCCCCAGGCTGGAAAAGCTACCACCAAGGATCGTGATGCTTACGTATGTTCTACGTCCACGTGTGCCTGCAAACTGTCAGTGTGGGAAACTCGGGAGACATCTACCTAGAAAATGTTTATGACAGAAAGTCCTGCGCCACCCCATACCTTCTAAGTGACAGCTCTCTCTGGTGGGTGTCCCTGCCCCATCTCATTCAGTCCTCATAACTGTCCCCAGATGGGAACCATGTGAGGAGTACCAGGATTACTGATGGGCTGGTTGACTCATGTACTAATTAATTATTAGTTTAATTAATTAATGGGTGGCTACCACGAGGCAATAGAGAAAAATAAGAATGCTGCTAGAACTTTCCTCGTGTTTATATTTATTAGGCACCTTGTAGGAACCAGCTGCCGTGCTATATGGGTCTTGCCGAGATGCTGATGAATCAGACAGATACGGTCCCTGCCCTCGGAGAGCCTCCTGTCTACAGAAGGAGACAAACTAGCATTACAACTTAAAAAACTCTCAAGGCTGGAACGTAAGGTCGAGAAGGGATCAGGCTCCACGTGGTCTCCCAGCGTCTGCCCCTCACAACACGGACTCGTACACTCTTCTTTAAGAGGCTATGAAATGACTTACTTTCATACACACACACACGTCCCCTATTCCCACACCCACAGCGGAGATATGAATGTCTGCTATTCCGGGCCGGGGCCTGGGCTATGTCGCTGCAGAACTGCAGGCGAGCAGTTGCTCCAGCGTCTTGTCCTGGAAGTCTGCTTCTGCTTGAGCTGATTTATTCCAAGGACCATCTGGGCTCGGAGAACAATGTGCTCTCCTATCTGAATGACCAGCCGTATTAGTCATACCCTCTTAACTCGACCTCTCCATCCCCTAATCTTCACACTTTCCTTCATTCCCTTTGACGGAGGCCAAGGACTGGCTCTCTTTTCTCACCTCTCCCTAGGCTGGAGAAGTTCGTCCAGGACAAAGAGCTCCGCCCTCGTGCCTGTGGGTCCAGCAGTCAAACTGAGACAGGCTGGATGAAAAGCTCCCCCCACAACTCTCCTGGCCCCCAGTGCCCTGTTCGGACATGGGGATAAACTCCCCCAGCAATGCTCACCCCAGGCTGCCCAGGGCTCCCCAGGCCCCAAGCCAGATGGACTTGAGAATCAGCTCTCATGTCCGTTAGCAACTCATGTCCTAAAAGCTCTCCTTGAACTGGCCCCACTCTGTGCTCCCCAGCGCTTGGACATGTGGTTTGTCCAACACCGTCACATCCTTACCCACATCTGCCTTAAACTGTCCTCTAGCTGTTTAACATAGGAAGCATCGTATCTATTTTTTCTTTTCTTTTTCTTTTTTAAATTTTATTGAAGTACAGTTGATTTACAACGTTGTGTTAATTTCTGCCGTACAGCAAAGTGACTCAGTTATACATATATTTTTTTCCATTATGGTGTTAAGCTACGTTTCCTCCAGAGCAGGGAAGAAAAACAATCTTCTATTTTGATCTCCCTTATGGCCTAGCAATAGCGAGGTCCAGTGCCACAGCTCGATTTTGCAGTAAGAATGAATGACCCCCAACACAGAAACCCTGAATCTTCGAGCTGAATTTTAAAGAGTTTCAAGTGCAGCCTCATCCCACCTCCCGGCACTCTCCCCAGGGGAGGGCCTGGTTTCTCTGGGATGGGAAGGAGCCAGCACCTGTTCAGACCCTTAATCCAACATCATATACCTGCTCAGGAAATAAATTCCTTTTTATCAATAGAATTTCCCTTGGATGCTACAAGATGCTGTTGATGTTTGTGACCTGTGGGTTTTGTCATGGTGATTTTGTTGTTTTGTTTTTAGTGCTTAACTAGAGAGAGTGAATGAAAAAGAGAATTCTGGTCTATGCGGACATGCAAATCCCAATCCTCCTTCCCCACCCCAGTTCCCACTACACACACACACCCCCATTCTTGTCTCTGCCATTCAGATGAGGCGGGTCTCAGTGCATTCTGTCACTTTCCCCCAACGCTACCACTGCACACACAGACACACACACACACACACACACAGACACAGACACACACACACACACACACACACACACACACACACACACACGGCTTTCAGTTTATGTCTCGCCTCGTGCCAAGGCAGAATTGATGGTGATGAGCAAAGGAGACAGGAAAAAACTCAAGCAGACAATTAGCTGGGTTAGGTTTATGGCAACAGGCAGCAAACTCATTCATTTCATGTTTTGCAGAATATAAAAGCACTGAAACATTTTAATTTTAAATTCTTATCATTGGATTTACTGCTTTTCTCTCTCAATGATTTGTGTTGCTTTTTAATTTTTACAGTCTCTACAGAAGCCAGATGCTACTGCCTAAGGACAAAATAATAAAAACCTACTGCAGTCATGAGTTACAGAACAAAAAAGAAGCACGCAGTTGACAGAAGTTAATATCTCAATTTAACAGTGCTGCTTCGCTAATGATCCTTTGATATGTGTTTATTTAGAAAGGTCTGATCTTGACCTTGAAGGCAAACTCAACCTCAAAGTCTTTATGAGAAAAGAAAAAGACTTTATTTATAGACTGGCTTTATGTCAATCACTCTGGCAGCTGGTCCCAAAATGCCAAGCCACCAGAGGAGGGCGTTGAGGGAAAGTGGGACCCACATCCCCAGTGAAATGTTCATTCAGGGATCGGTGTGGGAGAGGGAAAGTGGAGGACAGGGTTTTAGGGAAGGTCAAACCCAAATGGGGCCATGTTCTTGGCTTCCTCTGGAAGGAAGTCGGGTGCTTATATTCCCTCTAGAAAATGAGACACAACCAGGCATCATAAACCTCAGAAAAGGGACACACATGCAAAGGGATGGGGCGTGGGGCAGCGGGACCAGCTCTAAGGGTTCACCCGGACGAGACTTCCAGGAAGGGCTGTGCAGCAGGCAAGGCCTGGTCTGAGAACCTTCCAGAACTGCACGGAGGACTGAACGTCCCATCCCCGGGAGCAGGAGGGGAGACCTGACACCCCTTAAGGCCCCAGCAGTTCCGAGATTATTCCTTCAGGCTGATGGCCTCTTCTCTCCCGCCCCAGGCCAAGGCACTGGTCAAGGGAGCTCCCTGGGGTTCGAGAATGCCGGGTGCGGGGGCCCCTGGAGCTCCTCCTCCTCAACTCTCCTCTGTGGGAATCCCTGCAGAGGCCACACCTCCTCCAGAGACAGCCCTCTGCAGCCCAGGCCCATGCTTCTTCCTGCGAAGCCTGAGGCTGACGGGGGCCGAGGCCCTCCTCAGCTGAACGGGGTCTTTTGCCCTCACGGTGTTCAGCTCACGATGGCCCCTCCCCTCAGTCTGTCCCTGGGAACTCTCCTCTCCTAGCCTCAGTGACCCTCAGAAGCTACTAACCACGCCTCCAGCCACACTTCTGTTCTGAGCGCAAACTCCATAAATGCAAGCACCCCAGGATATTCCACAGGCACTTCTACTCAACGTGCCCAAGCCCGAAACCCACACCTTCTGCTCCCAATCCCACCCCCTTCCTGGATCTCTGTCTCAGTTGTCAGCACCCAGCCTAGACGCCTGCGTGTCATCCCAGAGGCTTCTTGTCTGCCGCTCCCGCATCCCAATCTGGCGAATGTTGGAGCACCCGAGACCTTCCCATATGTGTCCCCTCCTTGTCCTCCCAGAAAGGCACTGCCTCGTGCCAGCCACCAGCATCCCCACCAGGATTCCCACGAGGGCCTCCTGAACACAGCCTGTCTCCCCGAGAGCTTCCCCCAGACAACTGCCAAAGTGGCCTACTGGAAACTGATCTGATCTTGTAACTTCCTTTTAAAGGCTTCCCAGGACCCTCCATCACCTACAGATAAAATCGAGGCTCCTTAAGACAGCCTAGCCAGGCCTCCGTGGTCTGGGCCTGCCTTCCCCTCCAACCTCACCTGCCCCATCTGTCTCAGATGTGATGCTTAGGGCATACCACCACCATTTCCCAGCACGCGTGGCTCTGTTTCTTCTGTCCAGCTCTCCCTTCATCTTGGCTAATTTCTACTTCTGCTTTAAACCTTATGATGGCTTCTTCTCCAGGAAGCCTTATCTGTCCCTCGGGTATCTACGGCGCACCCTTCCTCCGGGTGCCCACAGTACCCTCTGTACAAACGTCTCCATCACTGTGCCCAGCATTGTCCGTTACAATTACCTGCTTACGTGCCTGTCTTCCCACCTCTGAGTTCCCTGAGTCAAGACGCCAGGAGTTACCGATCCTTGTATCCCCAGCATTTAGCACACAGTAGGCACTCAATGAATGCTGAATGAATGAATGGCCAGCTGTTCTGCTTCTGAAAATTCTAGGAGCGGGGCGGGGTCGGGGTTGGGGGTGGGCGGTCCTTTAGTGACACGCCAGCTCGGTGGGAATCTGAATTTGGTACAGGGAAGGGGCAGAGATGCTTCACACATCCTTCCTCTCCGACTCTTCATAAGCTGAGGGAACGTGTGTGCTCTAGGCTGCCTTCAGTGTACATGTTTTTAGGCTGACAGCACCCAGTTTTGTCAGGTTTCTCCGGGGCCCAAACAGGTTCTTCCAGACCAGCTGGGTGGGCATTCCCCTGCCAAAGTTCATCAGGCTCCAGATGTGGGGCTGGAGCAATAGTTCTCCCTGTCCTTTCGCCCAGACTCCTTCAGACCAAAGGTAACAGCCAAGTCAGAGCCACTACGGACTCCAAGAGCAACTCATCAGCCTGGTGAGGGTGGGGCAAGGGAGGGAAGGCGGGGACAAGAGGAAGGAAGGCCCACCAGACAGCCCCGGCACAAGGCCAGCTGAGGTAAGACTCAAATCATGGCAACAAATGTCCCCACTCCATCCCCTGCTCTGATAGGAAGTCATCAGTGCCCAGATCAGGGACATTTTTTGCCCCTGTCCCCCCACCCAACATACTAAAGCTGCAGCCTTTACAGGTGCAGTGTGTACAAGGGAGAGGGGTGTGGGGAGAGAGGAGTGTCCTCTTCCCAGCTCAGCAGCCGCATGAAAAGGTTCACTCAGGGCTGCAGGGCCTGTTCTTACCTTGTTCTTACTTGAGATAAAGTGGGAAAGGTGATAAGCAATGGAAACCACAGCCTTATCCCGGCCTTCCGTCATGACGTACCACACCCCCGCCCTGGCTGCTCTGTTCAAGGGCTTCACTCCCAAAGCCCTTCCTGTTCTAGGTTAGCACCGTGGGCAGGGTACTGGCCACTGAGTCCAGCCCCCTGCCTCTGACTTACCAGATGGGAGTAGCCAACCTTTCTTCAGTTCTATTCATGGATGATGCTTGAATTTTATGGCCAACATCTATTACTCTTAAGGTGTGTAATCACAAAATCATTTAAATTCGACTTCTAAAAAATACAAAATGTTGAAAAACTATAAAAAACGAACAGCACACGTACGTATGCACACTCTAGAGATGGAGGTGCCGCAGTCTCTTTGGAGAACATCTTTTCAATTCAGGAAGTTCTCACCAGCGTCTAACCAAAGTTTCTTCTCCTCATTTTTTTTCAAGGCTCATTGTCCTTGTTGTAGGGTGAAGATAAAAGAAATTCTTTTTTACAGCCCTTGTACCTCTTTCTCTATGTTTCTATTCTCTTCCTTAGCACAGCTGGCAACAGCTAAGTGGACGCAGTGTCTGCCGGTAGAGAGAGATTGGGATGGGCCGTCATGTTTTTCCCTTCCCCTTCTTGGTAGGAGCCAGCTCGGAGAGGTGAGAGTTCTCGGTCATCTCGGGCTGGCAGGCCAGGTAACCCTTCTCCACAATCCCCCAGAATGAGGAACCTGAGCCCCATCCTCTACCAGAGGAGATCGTGGACGAGGGAACAAGTGAATTCCAAGGCCACTCAAGAGGGACAAGATGGCAACTTTAAAACAAGTTCTTTTACTGCAGGCAGCCATCTCGGGCCCGGACTGAGTTATGAGTTCTTTGTGTTGAACAACTACTAGTTATCAGGTAAGTCATAAAGCATCATTCATAAAATTAGATGCACCACTTGTTTTTACAGCACTCATTAAGGAACATAAAAGACAATTCTTTTCAGCATTTGGGTGCTGAATTATAAACTCAATTAACTGGACACAGTTAAACTTCATAGATCTAGATATGCTTGTATCAAAGAGGCAACTCCCAACCACGAGCAGAAAAGAAGAGGACATGCTCTCCCCCGCTGGCGTTCCAGGTCCCCAGTGCCAACTGAGCAGTCTCTCTGCAGTCTTCCTCGCTCACTTGCACTTTCTTCCCCTTTGCTCGTAACTTTTTCTTGGCCTTGGGAAAGGCAATGGATTTTGAAATCCTGGGGAGAAAAGGCTTTGAATTCTCGGTCAAGATACAGAGCCTCTGTTCAGCCTCAGTTCACTCTGGGGCTGTTGTAAGGGTTAAAGCACAGCATAAATAATATACCTAGCAGAGTCGCTGGTACCCGGTCAGCACACAATGAAAGGGAGATAGTTATCAACATCATTTTCCTAAAACAAATTCATTTCAACCCCCCCCTCCCCTACTCAAGCTTTCCTAGTAATTTAATCGGCATTTACAGAAGAGCTAACGTGTACCAGCCCTGGGTTAGGTCTGGCAACGGAGCGATGAATAAGGCGCAGTGCCCTTACTACGGGAGCCCGGAGAGGAGACTCCGTGATGTCCTCGTTAACATATTCCTCCTCTAAATTCCTCTCCATGCGCCACCCAGGCTGGCATCTGATTACACAGTGACCTTTTGCTGGTCTCTGGTTGATTTATATATGTCTATATATAGTGTCGCCCAGCAAATTTATGTTAGGATAGTGGGAAAAAAACAACATGAGCACTGGCATCTGAAACCCTGGGTTCCAGCCCAGCTCTGAGACCTAAAGAATCAGAGTGGTCACGCGGTTTAAGGATGAACTCTGTGGTCAACTGCTGGGGCTCAAATCCAGCTTGGCCAGTTACTACTGCTGTGTAACCTTGGGCAAGTTACCTAGCTCCTCGGTTCCTGTTTCAGACTCTGTAAAACCAGGATGATAACAGTACCTACTTCACAGCGGTTTTATATAGATCGAAGAAGATCATGTGTTTAAAGTATTTAGAACTACCCGGCATAAAACAAATGTTCAATCAGTTTCAGCTATAATGGTTATCAGATATATACCCCAGGGAAAGTTGTTCATGTCTTCCTCATCTGGAAACAAGAATGTTCACCTTGAAAAGCTGATATAAGGACTAAATAAAATGATCGAGGTTAAGCATTAGCACAGTGCCTGGCACCCAGCAAATTCTGTAAGAATTCGGTAAATGCTGGTTTCTCCACTCACGAACAAGAACCAGGTCTCACACAATTTTAGTATCTTCCTCGCAGTGGTGCCCCACCAGCCCAAATTAGCATTCACTAACTGAACTGGAATAGGAATGAAGGGAATAGAAGGGAACTGGGATTTCTAAAGCAACTCCTGAGAAGACAATTCTTTGTGTTGTATTTTTTAAAGTGGGCGCGAGCAGGACAAAATCAGGAATGTGGCGACAGGAGTTTCATGTGACTCTCCCACAAATAACTACTCTAGGCAAATAATTTCTCTGCTTGGCTTTCCACCGCTGTTCGATGAGCTGAGAGGCACACACAGGGTGTCCCAGTAATGTCTCTCTTCGCTGTCCTGGGGCATCACCAGGTAAGTCGCCTAGGTAAGACTTAGAGGGTTAAACGCTCCCCTGCGGAAGGGAGGCCACAGCAGAGAAGCACTGTACATACAACGAGGTGTCCTGGCCTGTCCCAGCTCTGGGTGGCCCCTCTCACCACGGGTGGACAGAGAGACACACTCCACTCAGGCCACTCCTGAGCTCAGCTCGGGGGGAAACTAACGGTGCAGGACATCCAGACCATCAGAGTGACAAGGATTCGGGGCAGGGGTGCTGCCGTTTTCTACCAAGCAGAGGACACAGAGCCCCTCTCTCTGTAGGTTTTTCAGGAAGGGGGCCACGGAGTCACTCTTCTGTGCCATGTGAGCACACACTGTCTATTCAGAGGCAGGGGAGGTCCCTCCAGCCCAAGGAACCTAGGAGTGGCCCCCAAGTCTCAAATATCTAGCATTTAAAAGCAACAACACTAGGGGGCTTCCCTGGTGGCGCAGTGGTTCAGGATCCGCCTGCCGATGCAGGGGACACGTGTTCGTGCCCCGGTCCGGGAGGATCCCACATGCCGAGGAGCGGCTGGGCCCGTGAGCCATGGCCGCTGAGCCCGTGAGCCATGGCCGCTGAGCCTGCGCGTCCAGAGCCTGTACTCCACAATGGGAGAGGCCACAACAGTGACAGGCCCGCGTACAGCAAAAAAAAAAAAAAAAAAAAAAAAAAAAAAAGCAACAACACTGGACCGCCAGAGAATTCCCTGGCGGTCCAGTGGTTAGGACTCCACGCTTACACTTCCGGGGGCCCGGGTTCGATCCCTGGTCGGGGAACTAAGGTCCCGCAAGCCGTGTGGTGCGGCCAAACAAACAAATAACTAATAAAAGCAACAACAGCAACATCACGTTATCTTTACTTGGCATCCGAAACTTCGAGAAGCAACTCCATGTGCTAAAAGGAGCAGGAGAAGGACGGTCAGGAGAACAGAGCCCAGTAGCTGACCCTACAACCAACCAGCTACGTGACTCTGAGTAAGTCTTTCCACCTGCTGAGGCTCCATTTCCTCACCTAAAACAGGGGAACATGGCACCAGAGGGACTGGAGTCCCTTTCTAGGTTTTTACAGCTATGCTACAGTTGAAGGACCACCTCTTTCCTTCCTGCTTGCCCAAGCTGGGGCCACACTTAGGCAGGGAGTGCAAGGAAACGCCAGTGATCCTTGAACGTGTCTGGGGAGGGGGAGAGACACAACAAAACCCTTTCCTTTCTTTCTTTCTTTCTTTTTTTTTTTTTCAAAGTCACTCCCAGCTTCTCGGGACACAAAAGTGTCTGTTAAGGTAAGTTAAACCTTCTCAAGATGAATTTTCCTGCTACTTTTAATTAAAAGTTCTTTAGAATTAAAAAGACACTATTCAGAAAAGGTTGAAAAAAAATTTCATTGACACTCCCCCCCACGCCCTCCCCCTTTTCCCAAGGCAAAGAAAAAGCTGTTTTGTGCATGGCTCACCCAGTCCGCACTGTACAAAAGGAGGTGGATTGGCGGCAAGACACATGAGATGACCCTTTGACCCCAAACCGCTGACAAGTCCTCAATGGCATAAATACCAGATAATCAATCACATGCCAGGAGGGCGAGTCCCCCTGCCCTCGCCCCAGCGCCGGGGTTTATGAGAGATACACTGTAAATAGACACTGGCTTCTTGCGAGAGGCCCCCTCGGCATTCCAGGGGCCGGCCATAATCCTGAACCGGGCCCGGCCAGATCCTCGACCATCTCGTTTTACAGCTTTCATCGCAAGCTTATAAAGCACTTTTCCCTCCCAATCCCCCACTGAAAGTTGGACTTCTGGTATGAAATGAAGCCGGTCCTCACCCACCCCCCATCTGGGAGGGGACTCTGAAAATAATTGCAACGGAAGCTAGGTTAGAGGAGCCATAAGTGGGGCAGGTCACCCATCAAACCCCAATGTGCTGGGGACCGGGAGGGATGGGTGTGTGTGGCAGGAGCCATGCAGGGCCTGGGGAAGTGATGAAGAATCAGTAATAATACTGATGACAACCGGAAGAGTAGTAGCTAATATCTGTAAACACTCAGTGAGTGCACTGAGGTGCCGTACACCATTCTAGGCTCTTCACGTGTATCCTATTATCTCTCCTCAAAAATAACTCTAGGAGGTAGGCACTGTCATGAATGTGCCCATTTTATAGATGAGGAAAGTGGAGCTCAGTTCAAACAAATTGCCCATTTAGTGACTAAATGACAGGGAGGGATTTACACCCAGAGAAACGACTCAGGTCCAGATACCCGTTCTGTCCCATCCTCCAAGTCTATGGATTTCTGCCTGGAAGGGGAAAATATTGGAAATCAAGCCTTTAGATCAACCAGTATTTCGAGATCATACAGCAGCTGGGTGGATAGAGGCATTAAAAAAGTTCTAACGAACGTGGGTCTAAAAATCAATATGCCATCTGAATGGTGTTCAGTTTCCAAGATAGCCGAGAACTGGTTCCAGAGGAGAAAGAGTTTTTAAATCCAGCTCATAAATTCGGACCCCCACTGCAGTGCAAGATTCTCAGCTCTGCCCTTTAGCTCACCTTGGACCCCACCAGCTTGGACAGCCAGCGCCAGGCCCGGATGTCTCTAAGGCAACAACGGTCTTCTGAACCTTTGCTCTTACTCGGAGAAGTTTACCAAGGTCCTAAACCAGCCCCGGCAAACAGGGAGGTGGGGGGCAGGGAAAGGAAGACAGAGCCTCTTGGTAACTAATTTTGATAATGCTTTTGTGTCAGGGTCAAAGGTTAAATATGGCCACTCTAATCCGCTTCTTCCAGAATTAAAGCACAAGGGAGATTTTTCTGTAGCTTAGCAAGAGGGCTTTTCTCGTGGTTGGAGAAATGCTCCTGACCAAGCCCACCAAATGGGGATGCCTGGCTGTTGGAGACATTCTTGCATTTATTTGAACAGAACATCCCAGGTTCTGGTCGCTCAGTCAGAGTTATTTATTATTAAGACCGAGGTGAAAGGAATGCAAAGTGGCACTTAAAAAATGTAACCGTCCCTCTGTCCAGCTCCACCCTCTTCTGAATAATGCTTCCTGAGATACCCAAGAAAGAAGAGGGGGAGAAAAACTGTAAGAATCACACATGCAAAATGCCAGCAAACTCTGGTTCTGAGAGAAACCGTTGACGAGTCACCAGACATTTGCTTCACACGGAACCGAGCACTCCATTCACATTGTTTCACTGAGGTTCACAGCAGCCCCGTTGGTAAGTGGGGTTTTTGGACCCCTTCCTACCAATGCAGAATCTGAACGTCTAAGAGGGCAAGCGACTTGCCCAGGGTCTTACTTCTAATAGGCAGCCAACACCAGGGCTAGAAATAGTCTTTGTTGCTGTGACCGCAAGGAGACATACAGACAGGCACCCTCCATGAAGAAATGCGGGGCTCCCCAACAAACCAGAGACCCACAACGAAAGGCCAGAAGGAATTCGGGCCAGAAACATGTCTCCTGGATGCATTTCCTCGAAGCTCCCCCGCCCCCAGGGAGGGGTTACCACTGAACTGGCAGGTGGGAGAGGAACATACGTGGACGCAACCTGGGGAGCTGCCTGGAAGTGGCGGCTGCCGTGGAGGTGTCCCCTCTGTTCCTCCCACTCTGACTGGGAGCTCATTTCCCTCCTCCTTCAGTGCCCCCTTCCCGGCTGGGGGAGCAGTCACCACCCCAAGGCAGAGAGGGGAGCTCCCAAGGGAAGCAATGGCCCTGCAAGAAATGACCGTGCAAGTGTCAACAACCTGCTGCTTCCCAGAGCCTCGGGGTCAGAGGCCA
Organism: Tursiops truncatus; assembly: GCF_011762595.2. NCBI lineage: Eukaryota > Metazoa > Chordata > Mammalia > Artiodactyla > Delphinidae > Tursiops > Tursiops truncatus. The sequence continues at coordinate 18,229,522 of NC_047041.1, forward strand.
GGACGGAGCACAATGGCTTTCTCGAGCTGAAGGGTCCAGGGAGAGGGGCCTCTGCGGGGTCCCGGAAGGCGGCGGCTCTGAATCCAGCCACCAGGGTCTCCTGTCTTGCCCTTTTATATCCTTCTTCCCTCCGCAAATGCCAGACACCACCAACCTCAGAGACAGGAGGCCAGAAAAGGAAGGGGATTGTAACAGCCTCCATCTGCAAGCCTACACACGAAGGTTTATTCTATGAGACGTGGCGAGCAACTCAGCTGCCAACCCCACGAGATAAATTTACCCTAAAGCAGGATGAGAAGAAAACTCAGCCTGAGGATCTCCTCCTGCCTCCAAGCCTTCCCTGCCCACTTGCCCTCCTTTGCTCCTGGGCATGCCTGTCACAGCCCTCCCCTTGCCTGCAAGCTCCTGGGGGGTAGGCGAGCAGGCTATCCTCGGACGCTGGCACCCGTGCCCGTGGTTGGTGCTCCAATCACACTGGATGGATGAGGAAGAAATGACAGAGTTAAGGTTCCTTCTGGAACTTTCTCCACACTAGAGATTACGGACCTGGGATGGCTTCCACGTGGAATCTGTCTCATTGACCCATTCAGATCATATTTGGTCAAAAATCCTAGGACACCTCTCCCTCTAACTTCTGCGCGTCATGTTACACTGAATACGTAATCACTGGACGGGACAGCCTGCCTCCCTCATTGTTTTCTCTGTAATTCAAAATACATGATAATAGTATTTGACGTGCTTTCATACAGTATTCACGCATGTTCAAGGCAGAGCATGGCAGGTGCAAAAGAGGAAGCCAGGGAAGGAAAAGGTCAGGAAGAGCTGGCCCAAGGAGGATGTGGTGCAGAGGGCACCGGCTGGGTATCTGAAGGGCAGAAACCACAGCCCCCAAGGGTCTCCAGAGATGTGTCACGATTGTAAAAATACCTTAAATTTGAATTGTGCCTTTCACCTTACAAGGACGTTACTTCTTTCTAAGATCACTCTGGTCCTCACACCCCTCTCTGAGGTAAAGGGGGCAAGTATGGAGTTCTAATTCCTCAGGTAAGGAATCTGAGACTTGCAAAGGTTGAGTGACTTGTCCAAGGCCATACAGTTGGCAAGTGAAGAGCAAAAATATGAATTCAGACAAGAACAGATTCCCCTTTCCCGCTTCTAACCAGGAAGCTCCCTTTACTGCTTTTGGTTATAACCACACAACGAATATTTATTGACCGGCTACTGTTCTAACACAGTCAAAGCGTCCAGGGACCCAAAGATGGTTCCCACACCCTGCCCCTAACACATGGAGTTGGCCAAATGCTACAAGTGGGGTATGGCCATGGTGCAGGACACGAAAAGGAAACACTTTCCACTGCTTATCTGGGGGAAAGGTGTGACAGAGAAGGACACTGTCGCAGTCTGCTCGGGCTGCTATAGCAAAATGCTATATGACTGGGCGGCTTAACCAACAGACATTTATTTCTCATAGTTCTGGGAGCTGCAAGTCCGAGATCAGCGTGCTGGCGTGGCTGGATTTCTGGTGAGGGCTCTTCCTGGCTTGCAGGCGGTCGTCTTCTATCTGTGTCCTCACACAGCAGGAGAGAGAGAGCTCTAGTCTCTTCCTCCTCTTATAAGGACACCAATTCCATCATGGGGGCTCCATCCTCATGACCTCATTTAAACCTGCCCAAGGCTCCACCTCCAAATACCATCACACTGGAGGTTAGGCCTTCAACATGAGAATTGGGGTGGGGAGCGGGGGGCGGGGCAGACAGAAACATTCACATAACATAAACAATGGAGCTGAGAAGAAATGGAGCAGACAAGACACAAGAAATTCTGGGATTTAGGGGAAGATACGTGGAGAAGAAAGCCAGCAAGGAGAGAACAGGAAGTTGTAAGTGACTCCGGATGAACACACTGCAGGTGGTGGCATGAGATGGCCTGAGACTGACTGGAAGCACTTCCTGGGCCAAGCAGTGGAGTCTGATCTTACCACATCCAGAAGTTCTCAACCTTGGTTTTACATGTGAATCTCCTGGGGAGCTTTAGAAAACATCCATGCCTGGGCCCCATGCCGGAGATTCTGATTCAGCTGGTTTGGGATGGGAGCCCTTTCTTGCTATTTTTTTTTAAAAAGCTCCTCCAAATGATTTGAATGTGTAGCTGGTGTGAGACAACGAGGATCTTCTGAAGGATAAGCAGGGGAGAGCCAACACTGGGTGTGCATTTCAGATGCCAGAGCCATCCTTCCCTGAGATATAGTGCATGAGGCCAAGCCCTAAACCCAGGCTGGATCCACCAACCTCACACCTATCCTCCACTGCCACCTCTATCTGACAGAACTGGGTCAGGGATTTGGAGACAATAGGGCTCTGCACATCACCATCTGGGTCTTAAATGATAAACCTATCACCTGGGGTCCTTTCCCAGAGTCAGCTGCCTTCAGACCAGCGAGCTGCAGTCTAATCACGTGCTCCTGGGCGATCAGGCAGAGAAGGGATGTAACATGGAGGATACTGTGTGCAGGAACTACAGGTTTCTGGCTGCAGCAGACAGGATTTCAGGTAGACGTAGGGATGAGAGACACTCCCATCGCCACCCCTGGATCCCCACAGTATGTATCTCATTCAAGTGCCTTGTATCATTCATTACCTTTTAAGATACACCTATGTTTTCCTCCCTAGCAATGGTTAGCTTTCTGAAGGTAGGATTTGGGTTTGATTTTTCTATTTTGCAAAAAGCTCTTAAAACACTACCGCTGGCAGGCGAGTGAGGTCTGAGGATGTCCAGAGCATCTGCACTGCGCTTGCTCTTCTCAGACCTTTAGACGCCCTGGCAGCTCTCAGTGCAGACCCTGACAAATGGATAACCAAAGAAGGCCACGTGGACAGAATCTCCTACTCTGGAGATTTCCAGGAAAAGGGAAGAGGATTATTTTCTGGAGATGGCAGAGTTGTAGATATCCTGGGGCACAGGAGGAGTGGTCTGAGACCAGGATTCCTGGGTTCTAGCCCACAGTATGTCTCTCTAACTTGCTGTGTGATCCTGAGCAAATCACTGAACCTCTCTGAGGCTCAGGATCTCCCTCCTTAATGCCTCTTGCTCCACTTCTGAAGACTACAAATGTTAGAATCGAGACTTTGAATTAGCTTCTTCCGGTTTGAATACCCACAAACTGGGCCTAATATATGTAAATAGTGATTCCAAGGTTCTATTTTGGAAGGCAGGGACGTAACACTATGACTCATGGTTGGATGAGGCAAGTCCTCTTTCTGAGCAGCAGCCAGGCCCCCTTCCAACATCCAGGAGCTCAAGATGGGGAGTCCAGAAAGCATCCCAGGACAGGGAGCCTGTTGAGGGCAGTGGCCAAGACCCCGCCTTCCGGACAACCTCTCTGGAGATAGGGGATCCCAAGTCATTTCAAAACAGAGAAACACTTGGTGCTCCTTCATTTGTCAAAAACCTCAAGTGTGTTTCCCAGAGGAGAGAGGTCAGAGCGACTCCAGGGCCCAAGGGGTGGCTTTCAGATGCAAAGTCTCCCCCTTTTCAATTCCTGTAACTAAAATGAATATGGAAAAGATAATTACCTTTAAAACATACTTAATACTTGAACACATTATCTCCACCTGCAGAAAAAGAATGTTATCTGATGGGATCTTCCCCATAAGCTTAATCAAATTGCTATCTTAAAACTCTCTGGAGTCCTGTGAAACAGTAATAGAAAATCCGAAGCAGAGGCTGGAAGCATTTTATATTTGTTTGGTTGAGGGGAACGTGCATCCCATCTGACAATGGGCACTTAGAGACAAAGTCATTTCCAATCTGTAATGGATCTTCTCCTAGTGGGGGCAGGGAACATTTCATCTGACCCAAACCTGCAATCCCTCCGTGAGGTAACTTTTCCTAATGCTCAGAGAAGGAAATGCCAAAAGAAAAGCCTTTTTCCTAACACCTGTTTGGGGCTCTTCTCTGGTAGGAAATCTTCTCTAGTTAGGCCTGGGACACTTAACGTATGGAGGTGCTTAATTACCTTGCTACTTCACTCTGGGCTTTAACTTGGCAAATAAATCGATGCCTAGATTTTCCTTGGTCTGCCCAGCCCCCAGGCAGTGCCATCCGTTAAGTTAGTAGAGAAGGTAAATTACCTGCCCAGATCCTGCCCAGGGCGACTGGCCATTTGCAAGGCTGGAGAAAACCAAAGGCAAACAGCTTCTAAGGAGATCAGATGTGAGCACTGGCTATGCTCCCAGCATCTCAAGCTTGCCTGGAATGGCCAAGTAAACAGCTGCTGCAGAAGCGCCTGGCCAGCCCAGTTCATCTTGTTGACAGAAGACGCGATAGGTAAGAGGTGATAACGTGCTGCATCTTTGTTAGACACTTCTCCCGCCAGCAGCCCCCGGAGCTCCTTCATGTATGGGGGCTGGCACCCCACCCCCACTGCCAAAGCATGGAGGGCCAAGGGGGCATCCCAGTGCAGAAAGTAAGGCACATCAGGGCTTACAGAAGAACACGGGGGTAGGGGAGAATACTCGAGAAGTATTACAATAATCAAGAGGCAGGTTGGTTGGCATGCAAGCAGCGGATTATAAAACGGCATGCATTGCATATTATTACCCCGATGTTGTTTAGAACAAAACAGAAAAAGACGGTGGGACTACAGGAGACACATTTCTCTTGTGTACATGTATCTTCTAATTTCCCCATACGGAGCACATATTACTTGTGTGATTCTTTTCTTAACACAGGCTGCCTGGGTCCATGCTATCCATGTCCTGTCTTTGGTCAGAGTGACTCCTCCCAGGCATGAGAAGGTCTGGCTGTTCTTCTGCAGATCTGCAACACACGGCAACTCCCAGTCTCCTCCTGACTACGGATGTCAGGTTCACATCCTTCACCTGTCGAGGGTCCTGACCTGATTCTTTCTTTCTTCCTTCCTTCCCGGTTCTGTAAATGGAGGCATGAGGGGAGGGGATCTCTGAGCCATCCTACTCCTTGCTGCCTTCTGTGAATACAATGATTCCAAAGGCACCACAGACTCTTGCATTGTCTGAACGGTCACTATTCTGCAAACTGCTACTTATCTAGAAAATCCTGGGATGCAGCAGGTAAAGGGGATTGGGCTGAGTCTGTAAAAAAACAACAGACCTGGAAGTTGCTTTTCATTTTAGTGGAGATATAATTCATAAAGCATGAAACACATCGTTTTAAAATACACAATCCAATGGTTTTTAATGTACTCAGAAAGTTGTACAACCATCGTGAACACTAACTCCAGAACATTTTCATCACCCCGAAAAAGAAACTCCATACCCATTGGTTGTCACTCTCCATTTCCCCTCCCCTCAGCCTCTAGCAACTACTAATCTGCTCTTTCTGTAGATTTACCTATTCTGAACATTTTGCATAAATGGAATCATACAATATGTAGCCTTTTGTGCTTGGCTTCTTTCATGTCGGTTTCAACATTCTTCCATGGTGTAGCATGTAAGTACACGTCATTCCATTTTATGGCTGGGTAATATTCTATCATGCAAATATCCCACATTTTGCCTACCCATTCATCAGCTGATGGACAGCTGGGCTCCAGTTTCTATTTTTTGGCTGTTTTTAAATAACGCTGCTATGAACATTGTACAAGTTTTTGCGTGGATGGGTGTTTTCAATTCTCCTGGGCTGGAAGTTGCTTTTTAAAAGTATTGATAAATTCTCATTATTAGCTTGTCATTTGTATCCCTCACATATCAAAAAAAAAAAAAAAAAGAGTACCAGATATTTAAAAGATGGTTTGAAAAATCTGAGACTTTCAACTTCTTGGGTTCCAAGAAACTGACAGTCGTGGGTCCGTGTTGATCCCCAATCCCACACACGTACTTTTATTGCAACTCCTCTGCCCCTGCACCCCAGGGGCCACGGCACCGCCATCTTTACCCCATGGGCCCCACCAGCCCTGTTCATCCTCTAAGCAAAAATCTGCGCTGTAGCATATGAAATATTTAAGCTGTTTTTCTAAATATATACATTATTTAGCCTACAGTCTATAAAATAGTTACATGGTTTGTCCCTCCCACCCCCAAATATCTGCACTATTTACAGCACAATCAGGGAAACATTAACCCTTGTTTGTTTATTGATTGATTGATTGACTGCTGTGTTGGGTCTTCACTGCCACATGTGGGCTTTCTCTAGTTGCGGCGAGCAGGGGCTACTCTTTGTTGCGGTGCGTGTAACCCTTGTGTTTTGACTTGTGCATTTTCCCCTATTTCCAGTGTCACTGGGTGTGCACAGCCATGAGAGGCAATAGTGAGTCCTCTTGCCCAAGTCACAGAGCAGGCCCTGCGGATGCAGGAGCTAACATGGTGTCCAAAGCCAGATGGATAGAACTGTTCACACCTGTCACCCCCATGGGACCAGCGGGCATACACCATAGAATTTCCGGGGGGCAGTTCTGGATGCCAAGCTCAGTGCCCCACTAGTGTTGACATTTAGCTGCTCCCAGAATCTCCCCTCTGAGGAATGGGACTTCATTCCTACTGATCCCTGGCCTGGGTCACCCCTCCAGGTGTGACCTCAGTCCTCACTTAGGCGTGATGAAAATCTCTCCTGCCACCCACTTCCTGTGCCAGGCCCTTGTAAACAGAGATAGTGGCTGTGCCCCGTGAGCGCTGGCACAAGCCTCCCAGGGTACCGAGTTCTCCATCTGGCAGTTACCTGTCTTAACAGTGGGAAACTGAGGCGCCTACCAGTGTAGCTGAGATATTAATGTCCTATATCTTCCTCAAAACCCATTTACTTGCACTTGTAGCCTTTTATTTTTAGAAATCCTCCTCCATGGAAAGAATGAGACTCAAAGGTAATATTTTTATTATTTATAATGGGACCTTAATTTTGAAAATTATATAAATAATACATGCCATAAATATTATTATATAACAATAAAGAAAATAAATCCTAATTATTATTATTCAGAAATAGATACAGCAGAAAGTAAAACCTGCCTTGCTTTGTAATCCCATTCTCTAAAGACAATCACTGCTAATAGGTATAGAGCCTTATAGAATCTTACAGGATGGCTTCTGTATTTTATATTAAAGAAGATCACACTATACAGCCTTTTTCCCTAAACATCTTTTTTTTTTTTGTTTTGCGATACGCGGGCCTCTCACTGCTGTGGCCTCTCCCGCTGCGGAGCACAGGCTCCGGATGCGCAGGCCCAGCGGCCATGGCTCACGGGCCCAGCCGCTCCGCGGCATGTGGGATCTTCCCGGACCGGGGCACGAACCCGTGTCCCCCGCATCGGCAGGCGGACTCTCAACCACTGCACCACCAGGGAAGCCCCCGTAACCACCTTTTATCACACAAAACATCGTGGACATCTTTCCATGCAGGTACCATAATTAACAGAGTCCTTACCTTTCGACACGTTGGTTGTTCTCAATGCTTTGTAATTACATATAATGTTGGAATCAGCATCTCTAAGGGAAGCTAAAAAAATTGATCTTTGGTGCATGAAGGCCAAAGCTGGGCACGAAACACCGAAGGTCTCTGAGCATCTGTGGTGCTGTCACAGGGGTGGCCTGCCCTGGGTTGGCGGCCCAGCTCTACAGCACACCCCTCCTTACTCAGACACCTCCGATGAAATGTCAAGAGTGTGAAATCAACTCTCTCATCTCCTGGTTGTTTAACTCAGGAGAGATTTTCTCTTCCTCCTCCTCCTTCCCCCCCGCCCCCTTAGTACCTCTACTTACCCTGCGCTTCTGTTTTGAATCTCTAAAATAATGTGACAAGTTAATGATGGTACAATTATCTAAATGTTTAACAGACATGTTATCTAAGTGAGTCGGATTGAGATTCCATCCCGCTGACAATAAACATCAATGGTGGAGCAGAAAGCGATAGGCAAATTATAGCAAACCCTGCAATTTCAATGCTATTAAATTTGGAGGAATAACAGCCTTGAGGCCTGTAAACTCTGAATAAAATAGGCCCTTGTGTTTGTCCAACTATTAAATCAAAATGCTACCAACATCCTAGAAAAAACAAGGCGATTTATGGCTTTTCAAGTTTCAGTTACACATTGGTTTTATTAACTCCTTTCTGTCATTGGGCAGCCATGGTGTCATGAGGGAGAAGGGAGCACAGCCAGAGAGGAAGGGGTAGGAGCTGAAAAGATAAAGGCGACACAGACGGGGGGTGGGGATGGGAGGGAGGAGGGGTGAGTGGGGACCCAGGGCTGGGGGCTGAAGCTGATCACGGGGGATCTGGCATGAGGACCACGTGAAAGGGAAGGGGTAACTCTGAACAGGAGGATGACAGGTGACCCCAAAGTCCCATCAGACTCACCACTGGGGGCCCTGAACTTGAATCCCACCAGTCCTTCCACTGAACGAGTCGTTACTTAAACCTCTCTGAGCCAGCGAGTCCTCAGCAGTGATACAGGCAGTGAACTGCCTCTTAGTGGGGTGATGCTGGCTCTATCAGATAATATATAAAAGCACCAGTGCCAGCACAGTCCAAGCTCTGAACAATAGTCCTCAAAGATCAAAACACTATCACATTTGGTCTGAAATTTTTAAATAATTTATCACCATTGTTCAAAAAATTAGATGTACATGATAGACAGATGATAGATAGATAGAAAGAAAGACGATAGAGATATTGCTTTATTTTTCTCTTTAGGGTGTGTGTGTGTGTGTGTGTGTGTGTGTGTGTGTGTGTGTGTGTGTGAAAAAGAGAAAAATAAAACAGATATGGAAAAATGTTAATTGGCAAATGTAAATGAAGGATACATATGGGAATTTCTTTTAGTAATCTGTAATTTTTCTGTATATTTGAAATTTTCAATTAAAAATATCATCATGATTTAAAAAAAGATCAAAACACTATCATTCCCCTCAAACTTCTGGAATAGTTTTTAAAAGGCAAAAGATCTTCACCTTTAATCTCTTCTTCACACACAGTATGCATTTAATTTTTTATTGAATAAGCATCTAAATAAAATGAAAGAAATGCTTGCTAACTGGTGAGAGACAGAAACTATAAACGTCCACAGATCATATTAATCAGAGTTTACAAATGTGCTAAAGTTGAGAAAAATGTAGACCACCCATACAAGATTGGAATCTCAGGCTGCGCTTGGAACCGTGGAACCCCTCAAACAGCAATTTTTCTTACCTAATTCCCACTCCCCACATTTGAGAGAGGCAGAGAAACAAGGCCATTTGTCCCATGTCATAAAGCAAGCCTGTGACAGAGCCAGGATAAGAACTCGGTTCTCCTTTCTCCTCATTCATTATTGCTTTTCCAAATACCATGCGGCTGTCACACAATGACGTTCATCATTTCCACTACGATGGGAGGCTGGGGAAGGCGGGGACCAGTCCTGCTTGCTGCTGTATCCCTATTCCAGGACCCAGCATCAATGTCTAGCACAAAGCAGATGCTCAAGATGTCTACTTGAGTGAATGAGCTTCAACCTTTTCTAACCCCAAATCAACCTCGGGTCAATTTTCCTCTCCAATCCCAAGAGAGCCAAACCTCTCAAAGCAGCAATGCTTCACATAAAAAGCACTGGGGTGATGGATGGGCAGAGCACAGAGGATCTGTAGCGCGGTGAAACTCTTCTGCATGACACAATGGTGGATGCACGTCATTATACATTTATCAAAGCCCAGAGAGTTTACAACAACCAAAATGACCCGTTAACATAAACTTTGCGTGATAAAGATGTGTCAACGTAGTTTCATCAGTTGTAACAAATACACCACACTGATGGGGGATGTTCACAGTGGGGGAGTTGTGGTAGCGCGGGGAGAAGAGGGTACGTGGGACTCTCTCTACTTTCCACTCCATTTTGCTGTAAATCTAAAATCACTCAAAAAAAAAAAAATACCCAACAAAATCTATTAATTAAAAAGAAGCACTGGGGGTCCATCCAGAAGGAGCCCAGAGGGACCCTGGGTGCCACTAGGGTGAACGGGGCAGAAGGATGGCTTGTCTGGGCCAGCAGGTGACAGCTGGGTTGTCCTTCCCTACGCCACCGCAAGCAGCTCCAACAGAGCTGAGAGCCCTGGGCTTGGAAAATAAAACTCTATATTAGGCATCAAACATGCCATTATAGTAACAGCATGAAATGAGGTCAAGAGTAAATCTATGCTGGTGAATTGACTGTACAAACAGCAGCACATGACTCTCCCTCCCAAAGTGCCCATGACGTTCAGCAGCCGTTCCGAGCTTGGGCTTTCTCAGGTTCAATTCCCTGGCACGCCACGTGAAATGCTATACAAATCACCCCTGATATTTAGAAAAGTCGAAAGCTATTATGTTTTCAATGGGGAGGTCATGCCAACCTAAGTGGAGTCCACGTGTCCATCCGATGACCCCCTGCCCTGTCCTGTGCGTGCCCTCCGGCGTGGGCAGGGGTGTGAGGCTCGCTCTGCCTTTTTCCACGTCAAGTTTTGGGTAGGTGAAGTTCCTTCTTGTCCGCTGGCCCTTCTGCCTTCCCCTCCCCCGTCCTCTGAGGTTGGGCACCCAGAGGCTGCCCTTGGGAGCAGGAGCCAGAACAGTTGCTGGTTTTCCTACTGCTGGAGGACAGGGGCCAGCCACTCTGATGCGGCTCCTCTGTGCCCAGTGCCGCCCCTCGTGCCAGACCCGGGACAGGAGGGGGGCAAGGCCGGCACCGCCCCGAGGGAAGGAATGCTGCTGCTTACTCTTTCAAGTCTCTGAACTGCCTGGCCATCTACCACCGAAAGTCCTGCAAACAAGGACTTCATTTTCTCCTCTGAAGTTCAGGGCCGGAGACTGTCCCCAGAGATTTTTCCAAGCATCGTTAATGTACCAGGAGGGAGAGAGGGGCCAGTGCAAGCAGGTAGCCAGCCGACACCACTAAGGCGGGGGTATAGCTCTGTGCGTTCAAAGGGGGTGTTTACTGAGCTGCAGTGTGTGTGTGTGTGTGTGTGCACGCGAGAGAGTGTTTTCTCATTGCCTTCTCCTTCCAAAGCCACAACAGTGCCTCCTAGCCTCCTTCACACTGAAAAGGAGAGGGCCCTGGGGCAGGGCGCCCTCCAGCATCCGCTCCCTGCTATCAGGGGAGGGCAGGCCCCGCAGCACGGCTGCCCTTGGCCACCAGGCATGTTAGCTGTTCCTGGACCGCAGGACCCTCCTGCAGCTGACACGGAGAGGATGAGAACCAGCATTTGCATCTGCTTGAGTGGCTTCCTCTGTGACGCAGGAAGGTGGAAATGAAGCAGTTTTTTCTAGGCCAGTGAAAGAAAGTCCTTATTTTGCAGTCAGAGTGGAGAGAACTTTGGACTGGAAGTAAGAACTCGTGGGTCCTAATTCTAGTTTGGCTTGTTTGTTCTTAACTGACCCCCTTTTTCAAATATGGGCTTCTGAGCCCTAGTTTCCTAGGCTGTTGAATGGGCAGAGTTGAGCCCCCGGGCTGCACATTAGGTACAATGTCCAGGCCCACATGGGGAGGGAAGGCAGCAGTAAAACATGGGCTCTGGGGTGCAAGACCCCGAGGCACACATTCTACCCACCCTGGACAGGCCGTCCTTAACCTGTCTCTGTTTTCTCTAGCAAAGAATAGGGAGGAAAAATGTCTGTTTTAGGGCTGTAATGAGGACTTACTAAAATTATATCTCCAAAGTATCCAATTGAGTACAGTTATTATATTATCTGTACCCAAGGGAAATTTGCCCTACTTGTTCATTTCTTCCACAGCACTGTAGCCTTTAGGAAGGCAGGCACCAAGTTTTCTTCACCATTAGGCACTGGGTCCACAAAGCCCATTGCACATAGTAGGTACTTTAAAACTTAGGGAATAAATGAATGAAGGAATTATGGGACAAACCAGCTGCATAGGCTACTCTGATCTGTAGCAAACTGAAGTCACTGACCTGGCTGACTTGGTGAGGCAGGGTGGGGACTGGAGGAGAGAGTGGAATTGCTTTGGGGCAAGTCTGGTGATGTAGTTCAACCTAGTGTCCTGGCCTCTAGGGCTTCCCTGAAGCTTCCTAGCCCCAGAACTCCTAAACCTAGGAATGACTTTAGCCTCTTTTCCTTACCAGGGCACTAAGAGGGGATAAGGAGGCATCACACAGAAGGTCTTATTTATATTTCCAGAATACCCAGGTTCCTAATGGTAACAGACATGGGCCAGGACACCTGCAGGGGACTCAAGATTCCTCAGCCTTCAAGGGCACCAACCAATGAGGCATCCTCTAAGATGTGGCAGGGCATATCCCTGCTGCTCCTGGAAGGGGGAACACCTGCTTCGTGCTTACCCCAGCTCTGTAGCTTGTCTGACCTAGCTGTATACAGCATTTGCTTAGATACTGGTAGAGGGTGGTCCTCCTGGGCAGCTTTGAGCATTCTAGCTAGGGCCTTAAATAAGATCTACCAAATCTGCTCTGTGAGATTGTTCAACATGCAGAACTTCATTCTGCCCTCACCTCTCCCCACTGCACCTAGAGGGCTCCAGGGGCTGTTAGCTCTCTGAGCATGCTGGAAACGTCCTCTTGGCCAGAGGACAAGTCAGGGATCCTCAAAGATCCCATCACCTTGGAAAAGCAGCTGTACACCATTCCCATTCCTCCACCACCAGTACTGTCAACCTGGCCCTTCCCCTCTCACCTACCTAGTCAGGGGAATGGGTACCCTCCACGACCTCTGGTGAAGACCACGATGGTTCCGTGTTAGTAACCACCACCACCATTTACTGAGAGTTTATTCCAGGTAAGGCCTACGCTCAGTGCTTTCCATGGATCATCAAATTGAATCCTCACAACATCCCTTGTACGATAGCATCATTGCCATCATGTTACCAAGGAGGAAGTGGAGGCTTAGGGAAGTTAAGCAACCTGCCCAAGCTCATAAAACGTGGAAGTGATGGGACTGGGATTTGAATCTAGACGGTCTGACACCAGATCCCAAGTTCTGTGTGTCACTATGCTCCTAATACCCTGAATGTCACACTCAGACATCAGGTTCCAATGGTCCCTCTTCCCTGAAGCCTGCAAGACAAACCTGACCCCTGCTATCAGGGCCCCAACCTGCCTAGTAAATAAAGCCCTCGAGAGGTCCTCCTCCCCACCCCCCTGCCTTTAGGCAGGTCCATCCTCCCCACTCCCCTGGCTTCAGGCAGGTCCATCCTCCCCAGCCAACCGCACATCTGCCTTTCCTGCTTTTGGGGTTCTCATAGTCTCTCAGGCCTGGCCCCCAAACACTAGCATTGGCCTCATCTCCCCCATGCTCAGATCACACAGAGGTAGGTGCTCTGAGTTCCTTACGTATGGATTAAAAGAGCTGTAGGTTCCTACAGCTCAACCCCAAGGCTGCCCCACTGAGCTCTCCTCACTCCCTCCCCCACAGGGCACACTGCAGACTGTCCCAACCCCCTCACCTTCAGCTCAGCAGCTGTGGTATCTCCCCTGCCTTCTAATTAATGCCACCTGATCCCAGCCGTTGCCCCCCAGGCCTGTTCAAATCCCAAACGGGGACGTACAGTGGCTTGGACAACATTATGATTTGTAAAACCCACTCCTAATTAGTTTGACTTTGAATGAAGAGGGTAATTATTTTTAAATTTATTAACTGCTGCCTGGCCGGAGAAGTTTCCAGATCAAATGACACAGAGAAGCTATTTCTGTTCAGTGATGCAGCAATTTATATTACTGATCGGTCATTAAAACCTCTGGCACAAAACCACTTGCGTTTCCTGAGCCAAGATAGTGTCCATGTGTCAGATTTCAAACCCAGAGTATAAATTAAGCCATTAATGGTATTTATCAGTTTATCTGGACTTTAAAGAACTACTTACTAATTTAAGACATTCCTGATATAGAACCCAAGTGGTGCAGTGGATGTGTGTGTGTACACGTGCGTGGATGTGTGTTTTCTCGCTTTTTATTTTACTGAACAGTGTAAAAAAATTCTGATGTGTAAATGAAGTACAAGCATCTTGGGGAGCTGCAGAGCTGTTAATTCCTCACTTCTCTGCAACCCAAACATTTTGGAAGCAGCAGTGTTTTGCAATATGTATTTGTCATAATATAAAAGGTGTAAAGTGACTCTGTTTATCTCCTCAAAGTCTTCACTGTAGCAAAACAGAAAACTGAAGTGTGACAACGATGCCTGAGCCCAACCCAACCATAAGTGTGTCCTCCCTGAGCACCAGCCGGAGGCCACCAAGATCCTGGAGGGAGGGCTTCCCTGGTGGTGCAGTGGTGAAGAATCCGCCTGCCAATGCAGGGGACATGGTTTTGAGCCCTGGTCTGGGAAGATCCCACATGCCGTGCAGCAACTAAGCACTTGCGCCACAACTACTGAACCTGCACTCTGGAGCCCGCAAGCCACAACTACTGAGCCCACACGCCACAACTACTGAAGCCCGCGCACCTAGAGCCTGTGCTCTGCAACAAGAGAAGCCACCACGATGAGAAGTCCGTGTACCACAAGGAAGAGTAGCCCCGCTCGCCGCAACTAGAGAAAAGCCCGCACTCAGCAACAAAGACCCAATGCAGCCAAAAATAAATAAATAAAATAAATAAATTCATATATTAAAAAAAAAAGATCCTGGAGGGAGGGCACAAGGAGGGGTCACACACACCAGGACAGAAATCCAGGGTAAGTGGGGTCGAAAGGATGAGACGTGAAGATGACTTTTGTTTGACGAAAACAGAATTGGAAATACTTTCTACTGAATTCATTTTTCAGTGTCAAGAATACCTGTGAGGCACCCTGATCACTGACCTGATGCCATGCCACACATTAGCTCTGTGAATTCCGACATGGCGGGCGGCATTGGGCATGGAACTCCCAGACCTGATCTGTTTCAGGGAAACTGTATCCTATCTCCCAAGGGGAACATGGGCATCAGGGTGTTGAGGATTCTTAGTTAAATGGGTCACAGGGATCCAAAAGAGCCCTGCCCAGGAAAGGGCCACGACCTACACGATCTCTCCCTAAACCATTCAGCCACACACCCACAGACAACAGTGAGTCAATGTGCAGGCAGCTGGGGACTGGTGGAGAGGGCACTGAAGTTAGAGTTGGATCAACAAAGGTATCAGAAATATAAGGTGGGGACTTCCCTGACGGTTCAGCAGTTAAGACTCCATGCTTCCAATGCAGGAGGCACGGGTTTGATCCCTGGTCGGGGAACTAAGATCCAACATGCCATGTGGCGTGGCCAAAAAGAAGAGAAATATAAAGGTGGCATTACCATGACTTTACTCTCCCAGGGTCTCGACTGCTTCTCCTTTACAGAGATCTCTCTCTGCCCTCCTGATGGCTCTCCAACGATACCTGGTACCCCACCGGCTTTTCCCAGTCCAGTAACATTAGCGTCACTTTCAGCATTCCTCATACCCAGGCCTCTCTCTTCCTCACAGGCCCCCTGTCTTAGAATGGAGACGGCAACTAGATCTCAAGTTGTGTGCTTTCATTGATTATTAAGAGTCTAAGGATCTATCTGGGTTTTGCAGGAAACAGCACTATAGATGATAAACGGGCGTCAGAAGAGCTGCCTCGTTGCCAACCCAATGCTGAGGATAAGGCTGCTACTGCCTCTCTCCCCAGCCCAGGGCACCCTGACCCACACCAGGGAGTGGCCGAAGTCCCTCACTCAGCGGGAGCTTGCCTTGCGCTCACAGCCAGGTGGGGAGGGAGCCTTTCTCAAAGCATCCACCTTGGTCTCTCCTCCACAATTTGGATTCAATTTGGAGATAAAGCAAAAGTCAGTCTGAATGGGCTGGGACCCACCTCTGCTACAGGAAGGATGGGCACTATACTCCTTTGCAGGTGAGGAGACTTGAAGGTCAGAAAGGATGAGGAACAAGGTGATTTACCTGCTAGACAGTGGAGTCAGATGCCCCCTCCTCAGCTTCTGACTCAAACTCCAGGTTCTTTCCAATCATACCTGAAACTAATATCCTTTTTTGGAAAGTGTTGATCTCTTTCAAGTCCTCACTGACTTAATAAATCCTGGAAGGGCATTGGTCCTAAGATGCCTCCTGACTTTCAGAGCTGAATCAATACCAAACTCTAAAAACAGGTTGGAATATCATTAACTGCTCTGAATTGTACACTTTAAAATAGCTAAAATGGCAGATTTTATGTATATATCTTTTATAACCGTTTTAAAAATACACTAATATATCAAAAACCATTGAACTGGATACTTTAAACAGGTGAACGGTATGTAAATTATATCTCAATAAAGTTGTTTGATAAAGAAATACAGGGAGCACATCTGTGTTGCTCACCGCCATATCCCCAGTGGGCGCCAGGCACACAGAAGGTGCTCAATAAGTGTGTGGGGTCTGCTTGTGAACAATACCCCATCCGCTCACCGAGCAGGGACTCAGCCTTTCGCCCTGGCCCTGGCTGTGAGGGCAGCTTGCTCCCTGCTGCTGCAAGTTTAATCTGGATGGACAGAATGAAGCTGCTTGGCGAAGCTGGCTCAGATCTCGGTCTCCTCAGCCCCCCAGCTTGAATTCTCAGACTAGGATTCTTGGTTACATATGTGGTCCAGCAATAAGAAACTGGCTGGGAGCCTGGGAGACCTACGTCCTCCTCTGGCTTTGAAGATAACCAGCTCTGCAACTCCGGGCAAAATCTTGCCAAGTTCCCTTCTTTAACAAAGCCAGGGGGTCACTGGCTGGAATGACAGCTCACCTAGAAAGTTCTCCTCCTGCTGCCACAGGCCAGGGCAACACCGGCCCA
Organism: Tursiops truncatus; assembly: GCF_011762595.2. Taxonomy (NCBI): domain Eukaryota; kingdom Metazoa; phylum Chordata; class Mammalia; order Artiodactyla; family Delphinidae; genus Tursiops; species Tursiops truncatus. The sequence continues at coordinate 18,246,232 of NC_047041.1, forward strand.
AAGCCCTTGATACCAGGGCTAGGACGTATGTCTTCCACTCAGAGAGGCTGATTTTGTGAGGCAGAAGGACAAGAAGATATTGACAATAATTGTAACAGCAGCAGCAGTTGACCGATCTTCCTTCTTCCCCTCGAGTCCCTGTGGTCGCTTAGTGGCTTGTCTCCACAGATGGCTGCCCCAGTTCCTCTTCCCCTATGTGTCTGTCATTCCCCCCTGAGAAGGGGAGTCTACTCTTCCATCCTTTGAATCTGGGGCTGTCCTGTGCCTGCTAAGAGCAATGAAATATGGCGGAAGTGATGCTATGTGTTTCCAGCCTAGCTTTTAAGAGGGCTGGCAGTCTCTGCTTCCTGACTCTTGGAGCCCTAAGCAGGCAGGCGAGAAGTCCAGGCTGCTCTGCTGTAGAGAGAGGCCATGGGGTGGACTGGGAGGCGGATATATGAATGAGGAAGCCATCGTGGACACCCAGCCCTATCGAGCCTGCAGACGCCTCCGGTCCCAGACACCATCTGACTGCAACCAAGTGAGAGACCCCAAGTGAAAACTGCCCAGCTGAGCACAGTCAACTACAGAACTGTCTGAGATAGTAACACATCGTGGCTTTAATCTACTGTTGGAGTGGTTTCTTCTACAGCAATTGATAACTGAAACATTCCTATGGTCAGTTCTCAACACAGGAACCAGGGTGATATTTTAAACCCATAAATCAAGTCATGCCATCCCCCCATTCAACACCTTCCAATGGACTATATTCCCCCTTTTCTATAAACGTTTGCGTGTGCAGGTATAGGCAGCTTTACTGAGACATAATTCATATACCATATAATACACAGTTCACGCTTTGAAAGTATAAAGTCGATAGTTTTTAATATATTTAGAGGTGCATGACCATCACCACAATCGAATTTAGAACATTTTCATCCCGCCAAAAAGAAACCCCATACTTTGCAGTCACTCCCTATTTCCCCCCAAATCTCCCAGCCCCTGGCATTTACTAATTTACTTTCTATTTCTATAATTTGTCTATGCTGGATGTTTCATATAAGCAGAATCACATACTATGTGGCCTTTTGTGACTGGCTTCTTCCACTGAGCGTGATGTTTTGAAGATTCATCCATGTTACAGAATGTGTCAATACTTCATTCCTTTTTATAGATGAATAATACTCCATTGTATGGATAAATTACATTTTGTTTATCCATTCATCAGTAGGTGGACGTTGAGTTATCTCTACCTTTTTGACCATTATAAATAATAATGCTGTTATGAACACTTATGTGGAAGTTTTTGTGTAGATACATGTTTTCGCACACGTAGGGGTGGAATTGCTGGGTCACACAGTAACTGTTTAACCTTCTGAGGAACTGCCCGACTGTTTTCCAAGGTGGCGGCAGCATTTTACGCTCCCACCAGCCGTGTGTGAGGGTTCTGACTGTCCCATTCTCAACATCACTTCCTACTGCCAGTATTTCATTAGAGCTACATCTTGATGGGTGCCAAGTCGTATCTCACTGTGATTTTGATTTGTATTTCCCTGATGGCTAATGATGTCAAACATCTTTTCATGCGCTCAGTGACCATATGTCTATTTTTGGAGAAATGTCTATTCAGATCCTTAGCACACGTTTTATTTTGGTTATCTGTATTTTTATTATTGAGTCCTAAGGGTTCTTTACATTTTCAAACCAAAAGTTTCTTATCAGATGTATGATTTGCAAATATTTTTGTCCCCCTCCCGAGGACTCTTGGCACATGCAGAAGAAAATCCAAATTCCTTGCCAGGGTTGAGAGACCCACCTGATTTCCAATCTCACCTCCCACCTCACTCCCCATCCCTCGACCACACACTGCTCTTTGTGCTCTTCCTTGAACTTGTGAAGTTCAACACAGCCTCAGGGCTTTTGCAAGTGCTTGCTCCCTTTGCTCAGACCTTCTTCCCTGAAACCTTTGAATGACTCACTTCCCAACTTTAGGACTCTACTCAGATGTCTCCTTCTCACAGAAGCCTGACCGTCTGATCTAAAATACCACTTTTCTATCCTGCTATATTTTTTCTCACTAGCACTTATTATGACCTGGCATTATATTGCACAATTATTTGCGTATCTCAGTTCCATGAAGAATGTTATCTAAAGACCCCAACAGTGCAGAGCACATTATAGGAACTGAATAAATATTTATTAAATTAAATGCATCTACTACTATTCATTGAATGTTTATTATGAGCTAGGCATTCCCCAAAGCACTTCAAATAAAGTATCTTATTTAATCTTATTTAATTAAATATCTTATTTAATCTCCCCCAAAAATCTATGCTATGAGGTAGGTGCCATTATTACTCCACTTTTCTAACAGACGAGGAAACCCAGATTAAGAGAGCTTGAGTAACTGATCCAACAGATAGTAAGTGGCAGAATCAAGATTAAACCAGGCAGTCTAAACCATACCACTCCTGTCCTCAGTGTTCACTTCAGCAAGTCACTTTCCTCCCTTTGAACCTCCGTTTCCTCATCTATGACATGGGAATAGCCTCCTACCTAACAAAGTTATGGAAAGACTGGACAAATGAGATCAGGTAAAGCACCGAGAACAGTGCCTGGCACCTTGTGCACGTTCAGTAACTGTGAAGCTACATTGATGATGATGATGATGACGGCGTCAGCTACCACGATGAGATGACACTGATGCCGTGAAATCACAGCAGTATCATTGTTTGTTAATATTGTTCAAACGCAACCCTGTGGACAGACTGCTTGCTTTCAGACAATGACTAGACTGTTGCACAGGGAGGACAAGCCCACTACATGACGGTTTCAGAGTTAGTCAGATGGGGTGCAGGTTTCCTGACCCTTCACCAAGGGAAGGGGATGCTTAGATAACATCACGGGCTTCCTAAGGCCTCCACAAGAGTCTCCATGAAGATAGGATCTAAGTGGCCTATTAGAGACAGAGGTCTTGGCCTAATCCAGGACAGCTGTTCTTCTGGGGCAAAGTCATACGCATTAATTCCTGCCCAGCCAGCCCCACAAGCAACGGTAGCTGAGCATGGCACAAGCCATCCCCACTCACAGCTCCCCTGGGGAAGCAAGATACTCACGTCCACGTGCCGTCACACTGCGGAGGACCTGGGGGACGGGGATCAGTCACTCACCAGTATGGGTCTGCCTGTGTGTCTCCAGGGCATCCTCCTTCGAAAACTGGGCACCACACTGATCACAGACAAAGGCTTTGGCACCCGCTGAAAGAAAGGAGAGGCAGTTACCTTACTATCAAGAGTGATATTGCATTAGGAGAGGGCGTCGTGGGCCAACATCTTGCAGGTGGACCCTGGGGGAGGGGGCTTAACACCTGTGAAGATCACAAGTCAGGAATAACCCATGGTCCCAGCAGCCAGCCCAGACCCTCCTCCAAGATGTGATCACCCACCCAACTGAGCTCCGAATGCCCCCACCGAGGGCTCTCCCAGACAGAACAGGGAACAGAACCAGCATAACCAAGACAAACAGAGATGGGGCCCGGGAGCAATGCCCAAGAAGAAGGGGGATTCTTGGGGGGCTGGCTCCAGGTGAGAGATGGAAAGGAGCATGTGATCCAATGAGGAGTAACGTGCCCTGTTGCCCAGATTATATTTTACAGGAAGATAGGAATTGCTGACATATCACTACCTGGATAAACCCCTAACTCAGTGCGTCTAAAACTAAACTGTCTACCTGGCCACCGCCTGTACCTGACCATTTAAAACCTCTGAATGAGTTCCCAATGCCTTCAGGATAAAGTCCAAACTCTACACGGTGACTCACAAAGCCCTTCTTGCACTTCTCTTTCCTGCTTCTTCTCTCTCCTCATCCTTGTTCCCTGGTCTCCAGCCCTTTGCTTCTTCACTGCAAGGTCTCCAAGCATCTTTCTGTACCTCCTCTGGCTCTGACACTCCTGCCCCTCTCCCCAGCCCCACAGTACGGCTAGCCCCGCTTCATCATTCATGCCTCAGCTCCCAAACCCTTGCCCCCCTGTCTGGGTGAGGCAGTCCTCCTCTGTGCTCCCACAGCACCCTGTACATTCCGGGTCACGGCCTCACCAGGATTGTCTCCTAAATGCCTGTGGCTCCGTTTCCAGCTCCCCGAGGGAGGCAATATGTCATCTCATGCACAGCTGCATCTGCCTGACACCCAGTGGGAACGTATTACTGTACATATCTATGGAATAAACGAAATCAATTCAATGCAATTCAATCTGATCGACTTTTCTGGAACCATATTTACAAGCCTCTAAGCGACAGTGTCACGATGTGAAGATGACTTTCTACCACTTGCTAACAGTCTTCAAGGCTCTGTTATCTCGTCCAGGGGGCGCCTGTCACACGCCTTGGCAGTTTTCCCTCAAAATGTCTTCTAGATGCATCTCTTCCACTGCATGTCGATAACCACTGCCCCTACCGAGGCCCTTGTTGGGTCATGCCCAGAATGACCCAATGACTCAGGAGAGCTGCCACACCATCAGCCACCCTCTGATCCACCCAAGAGAGGCAGGTTCCTTGAAGGCCACTTGATTCCTCACGTTTCCTTGCTCAAAAAGATACCATGGATCAAGACATGGAAGCAGCCTGAACGTCCATCAACAGAGGAATGGGTAAAGAAGATGTGGTACATATATACAATGGAATATTACTCAGCCATAAAAAAGAATGAAATGATGCCATTTTCAGCAACACGGACAGACCTAGAGATTGTCATATCACGTGAAGTAAGTCGGACAGAGAAAGAGAAATATCGTATGATATCGCTTATATGCAGAATCTAAAAAGAAATGATACAAATAAATGTATTTACAAAACAGACTCACAGCCTTAGAGAATGAACTTATGGTTACGGCGGGGAGGGGGGAAGGAAGGGAGAGTTAGGGAGTTTGGGATTGACATGTACACACTGCTCTATTTAAAAAGGATAACCAATAAGGACCTACTGTACAGCACAGGGAACTCTGCTCAGTGTTATGTGGCAGCCTGGATGGGAGGGGAGTTTGCGGGAGAATGGATACATGTGTATGTATGGCTGAGTCCCTTTGCTGTGCACCTGAAACTATCACAACATTGTTAATCGGCTATACGCCAATATAAAATTAAAAGTTAAAAAAATAATACAGCGGCTCACAATTTGCACTGATTCTAAATTCCTCTACTTGGCTTCAAGGCCTTCCATAACCTGACCCAGTCGTCTGTCCAGCTCCACTAGAAATTGTCCTCCCTGGCCCTCTGTGGGCGCCGCTTGATCCTCGGTGGGTCTCTGTGCCTGAGCAGCGCCCCGCCTCATTCCTGTCCGCTCCGGTCCTAGTCCATTTCCAAGACCGGAGTACGCATGCGCCAAGCACGCCGGGCCCCTCACTGCTCTACCCTCTCTAATCTGCAGCTGCACTGCGTTCCTTTCAACACGTCTGAGCATTTCTTTAAGTGTACCTGTGTTTTAGTTTCATAACAGAGTCTTGTAAGAGACAGAACTACTTCTTCTACATATTTGTAGTAGAAAGCAGTCTAGTGCTGTTTTCAAACCATCTCAGATTTCCTGAGGCTGTGGCGTATACCAGGCATGAGGCTAAGTATTTAGGATGTATCATTTCATTTAATCCTAACTACCTTTTTAAATTTTTTTTAAGATGTTGGGGGTTGGAGTTTTATTAATTAATTATTTTTTTTTTGGCTGTGTTGGGTCTTCGTTTCTGTGCGAGGGCTTTCTCTAGTTGCGGCGAGTGGGGGCCACTCTTCATCGCGGCGCGCAGGCCTCTCACTATCACGGCCTCTCTTGTCGTGGAGCACAGGCTCCAGATGCGCAGGCTCAGTAGTTGTGGCTCACGGGCCTAGTTGCTCCACGGCATGTGGGATCCTCCCAGACCAGGGCTCGAACCCGTGTCCCCTGCATTAGCAGGCAGATTCTCAACCACTGCGCCACCAGGGAAGCCCTCCTAACTACCTTTTAAAGGACATAGTATGAATATACCCATTTAGCAGATGAGACAACTCAAGAACAGAGAGGTTAAATAGCTTTCCCAGTGTCACACAGTAGGTAACCACAGAGGTGGATTCAAACCCCGGGAGCCTGACTTCACAGCCTTTGCTCTTTTCTCTATACCCTTCAGCCTCCTTAGGGGTCCATCTGCAAAGATGCCTCATGAATATGAAGCTGGGCTCTGAAATCCCTTTCCCCAAATAAAAAAAAAATTAAAATCCAATTTATGCTTTTATACATCAAGGTTTTGTAAAATTCTATTTGGAAAAAAGGGTTCCACTACTCTTTAAATAGTTTTAAAATCTTGGCCTTGGAGTATTTAGCACATTAAGGGCGAGAACTCAGAATACAAGTTGAACTAGTATAGACTTAAATACTAATAAACATTTAGGGCATTGATCTTGTCTACATTCCTAATAAGGAGCAGCATATGCCCTCTATTAGATGTTCAATAAATATCAGTTGATTAACTAAATAAATGAGTGATAAAGTGCCCCAGTAAAGATATGAAATCACTTTTCCTTAAGAGCTTTAAAAATAAATGTTGTCATTTGTCTTAGGTGGCTGGAGTTGAATTTTGCCTCAAGGCAGGGAGAATACCGTGATCCCCTCCAGGTGTCCCTACAAACTGCAGGCGTCCTAGGGCTAAGGGCCTGTCAGCGGCTTCTAGAGCTTCAAAGAAAGAGCCAGGGAACTCCACGGCAAAGAAGTCACAACTTGTGTTCACACTAGAGACAGCCAAGCCACGTTCCATCCATTTATAATGGAAATGCAGCAAGCACCTCAAAGGGCAGCGGTGGGACGACTGGGGGTGGATGAAGTCGCAGCCCTGTCATAGTGAGAAGCTGTCCCCAGTTCCAAATCATGAGCCAGCAATGATTTTCTGCGAATCTGTAAGGGATCGGATTTTAACTGTATTTATTTCTTTATTTCTACATCCCACCGGTTCTCATGGCCCCCTAAAGAAGAAAGGGGGAGGAGGGGCCTGAGGAGGGAAGCAGGAACTGAAAAGGGGAGGGTGCCCCGTGGACTCGCCATCACCATCACCATCGCCATGGCGCTGGAGCCCTGCCTCTGGGTGAGGAACCTACTCATGCCGTAGCTTCAAAGGGCTGGGCGGGAGGAGGTTTCTTAGAAGACAGCCATCCATGTGGCTGCAGGAGCATCTGCTTTAATGACTGAGAAGCAGGGAGAAAGGAGGGAGTGCAGGTAGGCAGTCAAGGGCCGGATGTACGCCATCATACAAGCTCAGATGAAGAGAAAGCAGATTAGCACACACGAGCTCGGCAAGGCTGCCGGCTTGGCCCAGGCCTGACCACATCTGGATGCCCTCAAAGTCCTCCCTGCTCCACCCCTGCCTTGCTGAAGTCACAAAGCTGAGCTGAGTGTGTGAAAGTCCCCTGTCTTCAGTGACTGTGGGTGACAACCCCCCTCCCACGCGGATACCATGGACATGGGCTCCCACGCCAGCCCCCACTCATGAAGCCTCTGCACTCCCCACCCCCACCCAGACTACCCCCAAACCCCCAGCCCAACAGCAAGGACGAGCAGTTCCAGGACACAGGAGCCAAGCAGAGAGAGGCAGAGACACCCCCCCCCCCGCCCCCTCGCGAGGAGGCATGTGCCTTTAAATTGTCTCTGTAATGGCTGGCTCAGAGGCAGAAATATTTGGCAGCCCTGAAATTAAAAGTGATAAATTTCCTCACCGAGCTCTGATCAATAATAGAGGCCTCATCTGTTAATCAATAAGACAGTCTTTGCCTGTTTACTGTGCATATGCTGTTCGCTGCTGCCTTCAGTATGATGTCAGGTTTGCATTCAGGGCAACTCAAGTGTGCGTAAACCACACCGCCATTCCCAAAATGCATTACGGTGACATCATTCAGCCACTAATATATTTATAAAGCATCAGTGCAAGGGGGTTGTGGGGGCAGGAAGCAGGTCATGCCAGTTGAACACAATGGGCACATACGGACATATCAGCTGCATTTACCACCCCCACCCCCAATATTTCCTGGGGCTCATCCTGGAGTGGGGAGAAGTCCAGGGCACGGCTCAGGGACAGACATTCCTCCCCATCTCCTTCCTACACAAACAGGATGTTTTCGGAATGTCTGTTAAGTAGATGCCAAGGGGGGGGGCTTACAGCAAATGGACAAAAGAGACAAATCCCTGCCCTCAGAGAGCTTATATTCTAGAGCAGAAGGCACATTTTTAAAGGTCAAGTAAGGGACTTCCCTGGCGGTCCAGTGGTTAAGACTCTGCACTCCCACTGCAGGGGGCACGGTGTTCGATCCCTGCTCTGGGTAAGATCCCGCATGCCACACAGTGCGGCCAAAAAAAATTGTTTAATTTAAAAAATAAAAGTCAGGTAAATATAAAATAGGTGGTAATAAGCGAAAAAGAGAGAAATAAGTGAAGAGGGACAGAGAGGGCGGGGGCGTCTATTTTATATGGGATGAGCTGACATCTGAGGGGAGAACGAGAAGGTAAGCCCACTCTCTAAGAAAGCCCGGTCCAGGCAAAGGAAGAGCGGGGAGCCTGGCCGGTTGGCATAGCATAAGAGAGGGGAGAGGGAGAGATGGGGTATGGATTGCAGGGAAAGAAATTAAATAGCAAAGAGGCAGAACCACACCATGATAAAGTGGGCTAGACCCACGCATCCTCCCCAGCAATTACAGATCTGAGTGAACTAGAGGAGGTGATGGTAAGATCCAACGTGGGGAGAATTGGGTCCCGGGCCCGGCTCAGCCATTCCCTGCTGTGGACATCACACACGTCACCACACCTCAACACGCCTGTGTCCCCGTCTGTGAAATGGGAATGATCGGATCCCTCTGCCTCACTGGAGGCTGTCAGGATTGAAGGAGACAGTGGATATTAACAAACGTAAAACTTGTTAATTGCCAGGCCCTCTGTGGCTATGATACTACTAATGTTCTTTATACTTCCGGGGGCGGCGGGGGGTGGGCAGCAGAATGTGGTTAAGAGCGCAGGATTCGGGTAAGACAGATCCCAGCCAAGCTAATCACCAGCTGTGCCCCTCAGTGAGTTGCCTCATCTCAGTGAGGCTGTGGGTCCGTCTGTAAAATGGGAATAGCGAGAGGCCGTCCCGAAGGGGTTGTGACAAGGTGGGGAAAGCGCTGGGGCCATGCATGGGGGCAGAGCCACAGAACCGGCCAGTGGCGCTGACCATCAACCCAGCCAGGCTCGGAGCCAGGACTCCTTTCAAGAACTCCTTCGTGCAAAGTATGATTGATTTTTACTGAAATTCAGTGTACAGCTATTTGGGGGCCATTTATCTTGTGTAAAGTGAGTCTCACATTTGTAAAGACATATTTCACTATAATCGCACGCACGCGCACACACACACACACACACACACACACACACACACACACACCTTGTCCTGCTAATTTAAACGTGAGTGTCTTGTTGAAGTGCAGGAAGATCTGTCATACGACCAGCGTGTCAGTATTGGCAGCTCTCCCTCCCTCCCACGGCACCCCCTCCCCCAGCTTTTACATCCGAACCTGACAAGTCCCAGGAGCCCCATTCACAGGTCCTGTGCTGCCTTATGGGCTCCTTTCCTCTCTTCTGTCTCCCCAGCAGACTGTAAGCTCTGTGAGAGCAAGGCTGGCATCTGTCTTGTCCTCTGCTCCATCCCCAATTCTCCACTCTGTGCCTGACACACAGCTGGTGCTCAATGATTGCCTGATAAACAAAGAAACCCTCGGGTAGGTTCTGGGGCACAGAACTGGCCTGGGAAGGGGGCACTGACAGGCTGTCCCCTAGGGGGTGGCAGAGTCCTTCTACACACCCTGGGTTCTCTGCTGTCCCTTTTTCAAAACTCAAGGAAATGGTCTCTGGCTGGCTCTCAGGCAGTTTGGGGGAGAAGGAAAGGAGAGCTTAGAAAGTGGAGCTGTCTGGTTCCTCTGGAGCAGGATGTCCCTTCTGTCGGCCCTCTGCTCCTCGCCCAGCCACCCAGGACTCACAGCCCCGCAGCAAACAAGCAAGCCCTCCTCCAGGACATTCAGGAGGCTCCGGTCAGCCCGAGTGGACCCTTCACGGGCTGGCAGAGGTCTGCTGAATGATCCCACTCCCAGCCCAGGCACTGAGTTCATCTGAGAGTCAGTGTTAAGGGAAAGACAGACAGACAGACAGACATTCTCGCCCCTGCCAGTCTCCCAGGGATGCTGCACCAGGGGGGAGGGGAGCAGAAGCTGCCGGACCATTCGGAATTCTCCCCTTTCCCCCTGACTTCCTGATGCCTCCAGAAAGTTAAACGGGGGCCAGAGGAAGGAGGAGGGCTCACAGCAGGTTAAGGGTGAAAAGAAAGGAGGCAGTCGCCACAGCCCACATGGAGGCTGGAGCCCGTGTAAGGCCTCCGTGTGTGGGAGCCACTCCACTCTGGGCTAAGGATCACCCTGACTCGCAGGAATCAAAGGAGAGACATGCCAGAAAAGCACTTTCAAAACCATAAAGCTTTCTATCAAATGCCCAGCATTCCAACAGCAACAGAGCTGAAATCCAGCAGAAGCATGTCAGGCAGGCTCCCCGCAGCTGTGCCCCTCCTCAGTCACTACCTCTGGCTTCTCCCCCTTGGCAGACTACAGAACCTTCCTCCCTACTAGCCTTCCTGCCCAGAAATGGGGTGGGGGGTCCCGAGCATCTAGGAAGGGGACGAGATACCGAACACAATCAGATGTGGGCTGGAGTCTCTCTGAAGTAAAGAAGGTAGAAGCCAATGAGAGCAGAAAAAAATGTCAAAATCCCTCCCCCTCCAAAACTTCTCCCACCCCCGTGCTAACAACAAGGGAGGGGGGGGAAGGAACCACTGAAAAAACACCTAACGTTTGCCAGCATCTGATGTTGAGTCCTGTGTCCTTTTTCTTCTAATTCCTTGAGATTTTAAAATAAACATCTTGACTGTTCTGATGAGATATGCATGCCTGCTTACATAAGGAAGTACAGAGTGTACCAAAACAGCAGACCCAAAAAAAGCATAAGCCGTCAGAACAATGAGTACAGACGCCGGGCATTTTACAACGGGCCATGGTGTACAGTTTTATTTACAGTACCTCTTATCTGACAGAGAACAGTACACTGGCTGCCAATTCCAAAGGCCAGCACTGCGTGTTCTTTCACTCAAGGAGATGTGTACTCCCTAAGAGGAGCTGGAAGCCTGCTCTCTCTATAACACGTTCTTTCTCTCTCTCTTTCACCTTTATCAACAAAACAGAAACCGATACAAAACCAGCACCTCCATAAGATACACAGATTCAGGGGAGAGGGAAAAGGGAAAGCAGGTGGGCAGATGCGGGTTGCCTGGAAAACAAGCAGCCCTACTGATCGGCTCAGAATATGGTTCAAGGGTAGTTCTCCGTGACAACGAAGGAGGAGAAAGGTCCTCAGGGCCTGGCCTCACTACAGGATGGGGGTGGGGGGATGAACTAATGACACAGGGCCTCAATCAAAGGTAGGACTGAGAAAGCCACCAAGACAGTCTCCCGGGCCGGGCGACAGAGATCATTGAATGACTGGGGATTTCGGGCAGCAGGCTTTCCGATCTCTGGAAGTCAATTTCCCATCAATGACCTGGTAAGTGCCAGACACCTCACAACTGGCTAGAAGTCCATTCTGTAGAGGATGAGATCTTAGAATGGGTCAAAAGGAAGGGCTGAGGCATCTCTAGTCTGAGAGGCCATTTCTTAGCCTACCTAATAAACATCATACTACCAGGAGGTTCGAGGGTACCCTGGCACCCTTGGCTTTCACTGCTCCTGTTCTCATATCTCAGAAAACAGAGGTCCACCTTGTCCCTTATCCCTGCCACTCAGTTCGCAGCCCAGAGAGGCTTAGAAAACTCCTTTCTTGCCACTTTTAGCACCAGCAGGTAACCTGATAGGCTTAGAAACACAGTCCATGGCCAGCAGAAACACACACACACTCAATATACAGCTGCCTAGTAGAGAAGAACCCTCATTCTGGAATCAAACAAACACAGATTCAAGTCCTGGGTTCTACCATTTCTAGCTACCACCCTGGGTAAACTAATTATCTTCTCTGGACCTGTTTCTTCACCTGTAAAACCGGGCACAGAATATCTACTTCACAGGGTTGAGTGGTGATTCATTTAAATAGTGTATGTAAAGTCTTTCCCACCATGTCCGGCATCCAGCAACTCCTCAGTAAAAGCTACTTGTCCCTAACATCATCTTTATTACCACTGCTTCCTTCCCCAGTGTCAATGTCTGAGACCCACATAGACGTCAAATGCGTGCAATAAACATATCATAACATTTAAAATATTCTCACCACCCCAGACCAAACACAAAGAGAAAAAAGGAAGGAGGAGAGACTCCCACTCTGGGTAAGTCTTCAGCAGACTTTCTCTGGGGAGTGGAAGGTAAAGAAAGGCAAATGACAATGACGGTTGTGTACCCCCAAGACACCCCCACATAAACCAACAATGCACAAGTAAAGACATGGCCCGATCACCCTCCACTGGGAGAAGATCAAAGAAATGGCCCATCTGCCCTCAGCTCCCAACACTCACGGCCAAGTTTTGACGGGCATTACTGTCCTCCTACTGAGATGAGTGCAAACCTATTTAAGGTGAATTATTTTAAATAAAATACAAGTTGGACGGTAAATCTGTTGCAATGGAAACAACATACAAATCTTCCTGAAATCTAAGAGCGCTGATTTAGGGGTTCACCTTACCACTGCCTTTAATCCCTTTCTTGCCCAGGCAACTTTCATGATTGGCTAATCAAAGTATGGTGGGAATCAGAGCGATGGCACAAAAACCTCTCTTACCGTGGGAATGTCAGCCCTTGCTGTGATGCAGTAGACTTTCTTCCAGACACACCGTGCCCACTCAGAGATCTCCCCGAGGTAAAGCCCTACAGCGGCTAGTGGCTAGACACGGCTTTGGGCTTCTGCCATTCACTGGTGGTATATGGGCCTGGCAACTTTGTGGCCTTACCTCCCTCCTTAAAATGGGGTTATCTGTCCTCCTAAGATAGTGTGAACAAGAACCTGTATGAAGTACCTGGCACACAGTAAGTGCCTAGATAGTTATTATGATTATGGAATAATTTCACTTCATCAAGTTGATGAGCTCCAGGAGACCAGCCTTTGGCCTGAGCCTTTAGGAACTCTGGTAATACTACAGCCCCACAGCTCCTAGGAGAAGGTCCACCTGCAATGAGTACATGGCCCAGAAAGGTGAGACACTGCATTCTCTGGGGCTCTTGAATGCATGGGCTTCAGCTGTTTGGGACGAGGGAAGAGGCCCCCCCCAGATGAGGCAGGTGGACAGCTGGCTCGAGGAGGGGTCTGCTGGCCAGCGGCACCCAGGGGCACCCAGCTTTCCTGCAGCAGCACAGACAGAAATGGACCCAGAGCCCTGACTGTCCGTGCCTGAGCTGTGTGGCCTTGGGTGAGTCACTTCATTGCCCCATCTATAAATGACAAGTTTTTAGTTGCGACCTAAGGGAGAAGAAAAGATGACAGGGTGTTGTTGGAGAAGCAGCTGGAAGCACATGGCAAAGAAGGCTAAGCATGGCTGAAAAAGGGGCTCAAATGCTTACAACCCTTGGTTATGGGACGATGGTGGCTGGATCAAGCTGGGGCTGGATCCAGCCAGGGGGTTCCCTCCCCTGGGGAAGACCTTTCTCTATCAGGCAGGCAAAGTGGGACGGACAGTCCAGACACTGAGAGAATCATTAGCCAGAGAGAGCTGGCCTGAGCCAGCGAGGCAGAGGCTGACCCCTGAGTTCCAGGGAACACCCAAGCTTTCAGGTGTTCACGGCTTCATCCTGTAGCACTGCAGTCCTGGCTTCTGTAAGAAACTAAGTAAAAAGGCCAGAAAAACCCCAGTGGGGATTTCCGCCATGATTTTACTGGATATCCCCTCAACCCTTGGTCACCAACAGTCGTCTTCCTCCCTGGTCCCCACTTGGGGATTCTCAGGTGAGAGAATCATAATGGAAAGAGGGCTTTCTGCTGGCATCTAGCAGCCTCAAAGCACTTTTTGTGACCTAAGCCTTTGGCCTCCTGCTCTCAACCTCAATTACCTTGCCCCTTCTACTGAAGCAGCTCCGGAGTTCCCTGTCACGGGCCTTCACCCGAAATCTGGCATGGAGGGGACGCCCCCACCCCCACCCCCCCGCCTCCCAGGGTAAGGGTCATGAGTACTGCCTGGATGATGGGGAAAAGTAAAACCAGGCCACTCCAGGGGTGACGGCCAGAATCAAAACCCTGCCTACCCACAATCACAAGCTGATGTTTACCACCACTCCAGTCCCCTAACATGCCCTGATACTCCCTCCAATTAAATTTTCCCTTGAGGTGCTTTCAGAGAAAAGGGAGGGCAGCCTTTTGCTCAGCCCTAACCGCATTCTGGCCTGCCCTCCCTTTCTCCTCGCAGGATCCTTCCTCCCTCACTTCTCACTGACTGAAAAGCACGCCAAGGCCTCTCACAGCCCTGGGATCTCTTTGGGATCCGTATAGAGGGAATTCCTTTATCCCCACTTCTTTCGGAATCCCCTGCTCTCTCCCTGCTCTCTCCCAACGCCTGGCATCTTTCTCCAATTCCACTTGCAACCGTGTGTGTGTGTGTGTGTGTGTGTGTGTGTGTGTGTGTGTGTGTGTGTACTTTGTTTTTAAATTAAAATACCCCTAGGCAATCATATTTCAGCAGGTGACAAGGAACAAAGCATTTCAGAGGGCTTCAAATGCTGTCACAGTGTGACAACCAGCGGGCAGGGATCTGCATACAAGTGTCTGTTGACTATTCCATTGGTTGTGACCTGTAAGAGCCCTGCAGACAGAAGCTTCTCTTCTCCTGAGAGCCCCACCAGGAAGCCATGCCACAGCCCTCACAGGCATCCGGCCAGGCTGCCGGGAAGAGGCAGGATTTAGTCATTGTCAAGTCCATCCCTGGCTTTGATGTCGACAGATTCCAGCTCAGGTGCCCACCAGCTGCATCAAGAGCAGAAGCAGTCTAACCTCTCTGAGCCTCGGTTTCCTCACCTGCTGAAGAGGTAATGATACATCCCTTGTATCCTACAAGGGGGACTGTGAAATTGCACAACTCCAGGGGGCACCACTCAGCCAGAAATGAGGCCACAAGCTTGTCGGGAAGTTCACATGAGATGATGCACGTGAAGGTGCCCAGCAATGGGAACTGGCGTTCGGCAGCTGCACCCTAACTCTTCCCTTCCCAGGATGCTAGGGGTCCTGCAAGGGCTGCCCTGTGAGGAGGAACAATGACGCTACTGCTGCTGCAGCACTGATGGTAATAATAAGAATACTGATAACTAACAGTTAGTGAACATGTATTACAAAATAAACAAGCGCCATACTAACTACTTTATGTGCCACATACCGTTTAACTCTGCCATCAACTCTAAGATTATCCCCATTTTACAGAGGTGAAAATTGAGGTTTGAAAAGCTTAGTTCACTGGTCCAAGGTCTCATAGCCAGTCAGTGTAAAGAAAGAGAAGCCAGTCAGTGTAAAGAAAGAGAAACAAACTCAATCAGGGTGACAGCATGGGAAGCCCACCTAACCATCAGGGCCTTTGATTATATAAAAGGTTAAAGAGTAAGAAGTTCATTTTAAGGGGAGTAGAAAAAGGTCCCAGAGGCAATGTACTCGAGGCCTCTGCTGTTCTCCATACTCTGGCTCATCCCTGGAGGTAGCAGATCTCTCCCACAATCTCTGAGGCCACCTCCTCAGTTCATCCCTCTTCTTTAAAGAACAACGCTCCCCTCTTGGTCCAGGAATGCGCCACTGCTGTCCATCAGACAGGGCCTGGACTGATCTGGCTGTGCTGTGGACTCTGATGTACTACTTGGCCTCCGTTTCTCCACCTGTAAAATGGACATCGTGTTGCCGGCCCCCCTGCCTGCCACCTAAAGCTGTTAGGGGGAGGAATGAGTTCAAGATATGAAAATGTGCAGGGCTTGACAGAAGAAAAAGGTACCACGGATCTTCAAGACTGACTTCCAATAAAACCACAGTTGGGCATATCCTTCCATGATTGGCTCCCTTCCTGGGCATTCTCCTTTTGGCTTCTAAGCCAGCAAGCTATTTTATCATAAAAAACAATCAACTGTATTCCCTTAAAGTAGAAAAATGGCCTCTCACATTGATGAATGACACCAAACTACAAAGAATGAAATAGACAAGGTTTTCTAGGTTGACCTTCAGTTAACCAAAAAGTCCCTTTCTTCCACCTTCCCTGAGCATCCCAGTTAATCCAGGCCCGACAGAGCAGATGCTCAGTCTTGGCTCTGAGGTCTCTCCCCTTCCCCAGCTCTGTCTGCATGTGCCCCTATAATTTGCCCTTTACTCACTGCCCAAATTAGATCCCCCCCCCCTCTTTACCAAGAGCAGCAGGTAAACCCAATTAGTTTAGGGCGGAATGTGTAAATTTTAGGGTAAGTTGTCCATCCTAGACTCCAGCATTGTCAGTTACTTTAAATTCATTAATACACACACACACACACACACACATACACACACACACACATCTTGGGGTGGGGGAAGGGTGTTCTTTAAAACCAAGGCAGAAGCAACCAATCCACAGCTTCCACTGTCACTCTAGTCTTGATGAACAGCTGGGAAAGAGGCCCATCACCTAGCTTGCCCGTCATAACACCCACCACCCCATCTCAGACCGGGGGCCCCGGGGACTGCCACCCTCCCTCCCCTTCCTCAGGCCCCTCAGTGGCACCTTGAGGCTGCCAGTCTCTCCAGGCCTGCTGTGGCTTTCAGAAAACAGAGCATTTCTATTTTTAGCACTTCTCAGCCTAATAATACTCCCCAACACCCATTCAGCTTAATCACTTTATTGAGGACGAGAAGCAGGCTCTCCAGCCCCGGTGCTCCTGATGTTAGGAAGTAGTAAAATGTTCAAACTGGTTAAAAATGACACTCATTGGTTTGCCTTTGGTGTTTCTGAAACCTTAATTGTGGCTCAGGCTGTGGATCTAAAGAAGCTTGCAGGTTGCAGAGTCTTTCTTCCTTACCCCCTGCACCATAATTGAGGTGTTACCTTACAGCCGCGGCATTGACAGTTCCAGGCTCAAAATTCAGGAGCCTTAAGACTCCACACTTTTCCAAACAGAAACATTGCCTGTCGCGCTTAATGCCCATTCTTAACATGAGCCATCAACCCCGCACCCCCAGGAAAAAAACCCTCGCCTTTTCTGGCTGACGTCATACAAAAAGTCCAGGCAGGGTAAATATTTCCCAGGTTAAGCCTTATTAAAGTGCATCTAACAACTAAAATGGCATCGAAGTGCTGCTTGAAGACTGGAAGGTTTGTTTGGTGTCATTAGAGGACCTGAGAATTCGGTGAGTGCAGAATATAGGCTGTTGGCAGCTCTGCCAAAACTTTAGGGTGAGCTTTGCAAGCACGCAGTCTGTGCCGCGTGAGCTAGGGGCTGGGAGAAGTGGGCAGCCAGGAAAGGACTGGAAACAGGAAAGGACTGGAAGCTGGAATTTGACCTCCGAGGTTAAGACCAGGGGCTTTGGAGGCAGGCAGACCTGCGTTTACAGCCCCACTCTGCCTCTCCCTTGCTGGGCAATCCTGGGCAAGTAAAACTCAGTTTCTTCAACCATAAAGTGGACATAACAATAGGGGTCGTCATAGGGGTTCTCGTGGGGATCACGTGAGATCATGGAATAAAGTGGCACAGTCCCGGGCACCTGTCAGCCCTCAGTAAATGTCAGCCACCCTTATAACTGTTGCCTTTCGCCTTCTCCCTTCTGCCGTGGGCACCCTCTAAGACGAAGTGTTTGGTCTTTGTCTCTTCAGCCTTGCACAACCACAAAAAAGGAATCTGGCACTAAAATAGCTAACCATAGCCAGCTGTGCAGCCTCAAGGTCCTTGGACACGAGGGAGGGAGCCCCTGTGGGTTCATGGTGGCTGGTGGAGGCTGTCCCAAAGCTGATGCTTTGAGGGATGACTTCTCAGGCCCCTCCCAGCTAAACAGGCCACAGTCGGGTCCTAGGCCTGCAAACTCACCTGGACAAGGCTCTTCCACATTCCCGGGCCACTCCCTCCCTTTCTTTCCTTCCTTCCTAGGCAAGGGGCTCTAGGCACCTTCCTAAACTTCCTGCTCTTCAGAAGGCAGAGGCGGAATGCCTCATTAAGTTTCGTAGCTAATTTTACAATTTAACCAAACAACACATTCCTGCCTCAATGCAGCCAGCCTCTGACTGGGACAAATTTATCACTGTGAGATGGAGGAAGAAGACAGGCCAGGCCAGAGGCTGAAGGCAGAGTCCTGAAAACTCAAGTGGGAGATGGAGAAGAGAAAACACGGGCCACATACTTTTAAAAAAAAATAGCTCTAAGGGCTTCCCTGGTGGCGCAGTGGTTGAGAGTCCGCCTGCCGATGCAGGAGACACGGATTCGTGCCCCGTTCCGGGAAGATCCCACATGCCGCGAAGCGGCTGGGCCCGTGAGCCATGGCCGCTGAGCCTGCGCGTCCGGAGCCTGTGCTCCGCAACGGGAGAGGCCACAACAGTGAGAGGCCCGCGTACCGCAAAAAACAAACAAACAAACAAACAAAAAATAACTCTACATTTGCTCACAGAGCAGAATTCTAGGCTGTGCCAGGCTGAGAAGTTGGGGAAGAAAGCCACGCAGGGCATGCGGTGTCAGAAAGATGGAGAGCTCTGTGACAATGACCCTCCCTGTCCCCCCGGGGGCCGGGGGCTATATCTGGAAGCACAGTTACATGCTGTCCTCTGAGGGGCATGATTCAATGCAGGTGGGCGGCCGGCCAGAGGCCGGGCAAGGCCACCCAGAGGACAAGGTCGGCTTGGCAAAGCCCCAGGGCCTTGCCAAGGGCGCTGAAAAGTCCTTCCCAGGTCCGCTGAGCCCAGACCTGCGGGTGGCAGGCTCAGACCCGACCTGATTACGACTCTGGCTGGGGGTGTGGTACCAGGGAGGGTAGCATGTCTAAGAAAGTTTCACCATAAAGAATCCTCTGGGACAGAAAAGACTGTATTTACGCAGGCCCACACCTCACCCACCCAGGATGGACAGACCCCAGTTGAGACAGAGGGTGCGATTCCAGCCTTGTTACCTGCGATCAGGCCTGCTCTCAGTGCACACGTCAGCAATGAAGATGCTTGCCTGTGAGTCTCCCTGCCTCCTGGTCAGCTGTCCCCAGGCTTCTGATGCCTGTACCCATCCCTCTCCATCCTATAGTCCAGAGTGTCTGATGCTGGACCCCAAATCTTAATCCATGTAAACCTGGCCCATCAGGGCTCTCCCAGGTGTGCCGGGTTGTTCTCATCAGGCCCCAACAAAGGGACCAGGGAATCGGGGCTGTTCAGGCAGAAATCCCCGATTGAGAGCAGCCTCCCAGAAGAGCTGCTCTCGAGGCCTTTGTCTCTGCTGGGCTCCTCTCTTAATGAAGAAATAAAATGAAGAGGATTCCAGCAAATCAAAAGTTTCAGGGAGTTCTCTCCTTACCTGGAGTTACCTTGTTACTGAAAACCACATGGCCTTGTATAATTACTCCAGCAAAATGCTCACTGCAGCCGCCAATGAGCTCCCGGCGCTCCATTAGCTTGTAATAGTCAGTGAGAGCCACCGAGCTTTAATCCCACTAACCAGAAGACTTCCTATCTCAACTACCTAATGAAAAGTTTAGAACTTCCTTTTTTTTTTTCCTTTTCTCAGGCAAGCAAAAGAATTCCAATCAAAATAAGACGGTTGGTCGGGAGGAGAAGGGAGCGTGTTAATTACCGGGGAAAAGCCTAGAAGAGATGTCTTCGTGAGGTTGAATCCTGGAGAGGACCCAAGGGAAGCAGCGCCAACCTCCGCCTTCACGCCGCACACACAGGGGCTTCACCATGAGGTCTGAGAAGGTGGGCGGGGCCCTGGGGGCCTCAGCCTAAGAAATTCCTCCCCCTTCCTCCATACCCTCCAGGGCAGCCAAGTCTCTGTCCTCAACCTTAGAGGCGCAGCCCTCTAAGCTATGTGTTCTCAACCTGGGCTTCGTGGAGCCTGGGCACTCGCAACAGATGCTGGAGTTCATCTAGTCTTGCATGAGAAATAGAGTATATTCCGGATCTGCATCCAACTTGAAACCCCACTTTCACATTTGTGTTTGTTTTGTGGACACCTCAAAATGGAGGGACCATCTGAAGCGCCAGCTTTTTTTTTTTTTTTTTTTTTTGCGGTACGCGGGCCTCTCACCGCTGCGGCCCCTCCCACTGCGGAGCACAGGCTCCGGACGCGCAGGCTCAGCGGCCATGGCTCACGGGCCCAGCCGCTCTGCGGCATGTGGGATCTTCCCGGACCCGGGCACGAACCCGCGTCCCCTGCATCGGCAGGCGGACTCTCAACCACTGCGCCACCTGGGAAGCCCCAGCTTTTCATTTTTAATGCAGTGTTTCTCAACCTGCAGCCCAAGGAGGGTCATAACGTCCTTAGAACTCTGAGGATTCTCCAGTATGAGAAACTGGGCTTTAAGCCTCTTCAAGACAGCTATGGGCAGAGGAGGGGGAGGAGGGGGAGGAAGGGGAGGGAAGAGACACCTGCCCGACTGGCTCTTGCTCACAGAAGTTCTTGCTTCTTGTCCAGAGAAGCAGATCCACTGCCCACCACAAAGTTCCATGTGGACATTACAGCAAGAAGCCCATCTAAATCCCAGGAACCGCCTTCCTGAAGCCGTTCCTCATCACCCTGGTCCTTGGGAGTGCTTCCGTCCTGTAAACTGCTGCACTCACTCTTTCCCCTTGTGCTGATGGGGGTACGCCCAGCCTTGCTGGGGGCTCACATCACACTCTCAGCCAGGCCGACAGCCCCTGGAAGGTAAGGACCCTGGCTGCAGCCCCTCTGTCTGTCCTGCCAGGCTTTGCATCAACTGGCCCTCACTGGCCATCAGCTAACTGATGAACTCATTCATGAACAATTTTACCCCCAAAGATAGTCACATCTAGTGACCCAGAAGAGTCACTGAGGTTTCTCTGCTGCCCCAGGCTTTACAATCTGGTTCCCATTTGGTTGATGTTTTGGTCCCCGGACAAGGCTCCAGCATCCCCAGCGCATGCCTGGGGAAGATGAGGTTGTTGCAGAACAGACAGAATGAGTCTCAGGCCAAGTGGTCCAGCTCCTCTGGACAGAATCCGAAAGATCAGGGAGGCCGTGATCTTCCTGCCGCGTCTCACTCCAAAACTGAAGTCTGAGGAGCTAGCGACACCCCGAGTCATCACAGGTCCCACATTTCGGGGATGCGGCATTGGTCAGCTGCCCCTTTCACTCCTGATTCAGCATCACTGAGCAGAGCGCCTCCCCCCAGGAGCAGAGCACCCAGCTGGGTCTCCATGCAGATGAGAGCACCGGTGCCAGCTCCCTGGTCCTGCCCCTTCTCTCTGTGTGGCGCGGCAGTGGGGTGTAGGAACAGGCAAATGACACAGCCAAGCTCTCACCTGGGTAGGGGGGCCAAATACCCACAGACCCTCCAGCAACGCTCCCAGAACCCACTGCCCTGCAAGGTGATGGGGAGGGGTAACAGCCACCACGGCAGCTACAAATGAACACACGTGACTTGGGCAGAGCTGAAAGAGGCTCATAAGCCTCACACCTGCTCCTGGTGGCCCAGATGCAAGGCCCTGGGCAGTAGCCAACGACCGCATCCCACCCCCAGGACCGCTGGGGACAGACACTTACTGGCTCTCGCTGTCTCAGCCCCCCAGTCACTGAGACACTGGTTATCTTTACAAACAGGAAAGCAAGCCTTCGGTCCAGCACCGCCGTGCAGCATACTGGAAAAGTAAGGGGCAGAGAGCCCTGGCTAGGAATACAGCTTCGCCACTCCTGGCTGTGTGACCTTCCACAAGTTACTTCAGTTCTTTAAGCCTCAGTGTCCTCACCAGTAAAATGGGACCAGCACAACTACCTTGCAAGGTCAGCGTACGATAAGTGAGTTCAGACATGGAGAAGGCCAAGCACCACGCCTGGAACACAGCAGGCATCCAGTACGTCTACCGTAGTGATGTTTCTTTCTTCCCCCTGGCCCAGCCATGCCCCCAGAGCCATTCATTTCTTCAACGGTATTTACTGAGAGCCTGCTGTGTGTCAGGCTGTAGGGATGCCAGCGAGCATACCACCCATAAGGTCCTGCCCCCTCTCCTGTCTCCTCGTCCAGACGTCTGACCCCCAGGGCTGGAAGGATGCAGGGCAGCGCTTTGGGGCTGTTCCCCACCAGGCGCCTCACCACACACTCGTCCACTCACCCATTAGTTTATTCAAAAAACCGAGTTATAACCACCTTGCAGGTCACTCTGCTAGGTAGTATGGGAGACATAAATAAATCACATGTTCTGAAGAAGCTTAGAGTCTAGTAGGCGAAAAAGGACAAGCAAATAAGTAGCGATGACACAAAGAAGGTGACAGATGCCATAAGAGGGGATAGATAAATGGCTATAGGCAATCAGATGGGGGGTGGCCTCTTGTCCTGCCCAGACAGATGCAGCCCATGGCTGAGCCGGCTGACTTTAAAAAGA
The DNA here is from genome assembly GCF_011762595.2 of Tursiops truncatus. Classification (NCBI taxonomy): domain Eukaryota; kingdom Metazoa; phylum Chordata; class Mammalia; order Artiodactyla; family Delphinidae; genus Tursiops; species Tursiops truncatus. The sequence goes on from NC_047041.1 coordinate 18,268,775, forward strand.
GAAGAGAAAAAGGATCACTCGCCCGGCTGGCACCATTCCTAGCACGGGAAACAGGCAGGATCTATTTAAAAAGGCTAGAGGCAGGTTAGAGCCTTTTCTGGCAATTCCCAAAACTCGTGCTTCCTCGAGCTGACTGGATAGCGGGACAGACCCAATCCTGTCAAAATCCTACAGATCTTTAAAAAAAAATCATTTAGCTGTTGCCGGGATGATAAAAGAACCCTGCCATTCAAAGGGAGGGTCCGCATGGGGGGGAAGGTGGAGCTGGTGGGGGAGAGGAGGAGGGGATTGAGAAAAACGGGAAACGCCCCCCAAATATGGATCAGGGCAACCGGCAAGGGAAATTTATGCATCGTAGTGGCTTTACTACCTAATCAATTCAGTAATTTCAAAAACAATTTTATTTATGTTCCATTTACCACATCAAAAGTTAAAAAAAAAATGGTACTGATGCTAAAATAATACCTCAAGGCGTCTATTTTTAATCAGTTAAAAAAATGGAGGGGGGGTGCTGTGGAAAAAAAAGCAGCCCTGGGTTTCTATACAATCTCTCCCGGGCAGACCACCAACCCTGAGAGAGAGAGAGAGAGGGAGAGAACACAGCCAAGCCCTCTCTGAGAGCCTTCCTGGCTGCCGAACACCGAGCTTGTCAAAAAAAACAAATCCATAATGGCCCGAGGCTCCTCTCCAATCTATTTTCTGCTCAGCTGGTTTTAAATGAAGTTATTATGAGTCATTAAAACACCCGCAAGCCAGTGGAAGTCAGCCAATTACAATTTTAAATTTAGCCTGTTCTCTGCCCCATTCTCTTGTTTTCTTCCTTTGCCCACAGAATACTGCTGCTGTTATGTCTTCCCTCCCTTCCTCTGCCCAAAGTGGAAGAGACAGTTATGAAAATGCAGAGTATTGCACGGAACGCAGAACCATTCATAGGAAACCCAAACTATTAAATTAAAAAATGCAAGACTTCTGCCTCCTCCAAAGTCAACCCCATGTCCCACCTCAGCCCACTGGATTCCTCGGAAACTCTAGACTCGATCCTAGAGCTCATGGGGCTATTTTTTTTTAAATAAAAAGGTTCTTGAGTGGGGTCCTGTTGAGAAACATTTCCATCCATCACACCAAATCAACATGTTCATGGTTGAATCCAAGAAACATACCACCCATACCTGAGAATTAATAACAAACAATGAAGTTGAAATTCAAAGGTAATGCAGGCTTTGCAATTAGGCATGAATGTCGGGGGAAGTCACTAGATATGATGGGCTCATTTCGTTTTTAAATCTGCAAGGTAATGGTCTGTGCGGAGCCATTACAGCAAAGGAACAATTTTGAGTATTTCATGTAAATGTTTCTTCTCAATCTCTTTTTTTCACGTGTGCACCCACAAACACGTGTGCACACACATATACACACAGCTGCCCCTCATTACTGGGAACATAACTGTAGCTTTCCCACATCTTCCAAGGGGTAAGTAGTGTCCTTGCCAAAAAACTGTCCAATCCTACTTCCTCCCCCGACCCTAATTAATGGATGAGTCTGGAAGCTCAGCAGAACAGACCCCTAGACCTCTAGGTACACTTCCCATCACCTCCAGGACCCCTCACCTTCCTGGTTCCTTTCCAAGACACATGCGCGCACGTGCACACACACACGCATGCGTACAGACCATGAGAGGACCAGTGCTTTGCCCCAGTCAGACACAACTCTACGGCCCAGGCAGATGGAGCACCTAGGAAAGGGGTGGCTACCGTGTTGTCTCATTGAGAGTCCCTGAAGGCCAGGGTGCAGGCAGGATGCTGCCATGTGTACTGATCCACCCAGCGTCTCTGGGTGAGATGGGACTTAGGGTTGGTCTGTGGCTCCCAGCCAGGCTCACTGAGAAGAGGGAATGAAATACAGAGGGGTCCACCAGGTCCAATGGGACCAATGGCAATTTAACAAAGGCGGGAGGATTTGTCCTGACCCTTGCAGAATGCAAACCTGAGGCCTGCAAACACAGCTGCCCCGTGCTCTGAGGGTCCCCAGAGCAGGGCCGATGTCACCATCCTATCCTTAGCCTTTCCCCACTCAGTTGCTCCAACTCTGGGGGCCTCAACTGGCAGCACTTCATGGTGTTTATGGAGGACCCTTCTCCCTGAAGCTCATAAAACAGAAGCTTCAGCACCCACCCCACCCCGATACTGCATGGGCCTATTCCCTGGGAGGGCCTCTCACATTTGATATTCGTAATCTTTTTATTTTTTTCTTTTTTGTTTTTGAATTTTATTTATTTTTATACAGCAGGTGCTTAGTACTTATCTATTTTATACATATTAGTGTATAATATGTATATTGGTGTATAATATGTATATTAGTGTATATTAGTGTATTTTATACATATTAGTGTATAATATGTATATATCTCCCAGTTCATCCCACCACCAACCACCCCCCCCCCCCACCGGCTTTCCCTCCTTGGTGTCCATGCATTTGTTCTCTACATCTGTGTCTCTATTTCTGCCTTGCAAACCAGTTCATCTGTACCATTTTTCTAGGTTCCACATATATGCGTTAATACACGATATTTGTTTTTCTTTCTGACTTACTTCACTCTGTATGACAGTCTCTAGCTCCATCCACTTCTCTACAAATGACCCAATTTTGTTCCTTTCTATGGCTGAGTAATATTCCATTGTATATATGTACCACATCTTCTTAATCCATTCGTCTGTCGATGGGCATTTAGGTTGCTTCCATGACCTGGCTATTGTAAATAGTGCTGCAATGAACACTGGGGTGCATGTGTCTTTTTGAATCATGGTTTTCTCTGGGTATATGCCCCATAGTGGGACTGCTAGGTATTATGGTAATTTTATTTTTAGTTTTTTAAGGAACCCCCATACTGTTCTCTATAGTGGCTGTATCAATTTACATTCCCACAAACAGCGTAAGAGGGTTCCCTTTTCTCCACACCCTCTCCAGCATTTGTTGTTTGTAGATTTTCTGATGATGCCCATTCTAACCAGTGTGAGGCGATACCTCATTGCAGTTTTGATTTGCATTTCTCTAACAATTAGTGATGTTGAGCAGCTTTTCATGTGCCTCTTGGCCATCTGTATGTCTTCTTTGGAGAGATGTCTATTTAGGTCTTCTGCCCATTTTTTGATTAGGTTGTTTGTTTTTTTAATGTTGAGCTGCATGAGCTGTTTATATATTTTAGAGATTAATCCTTTGCCCGTTGATTCATTTGCAAATATTTTCTCCCATTCTGAGGGTTGTCTTTTCATCTTGTTTATAGTTTCCTTTGCTGTGCAAAAGCTTTTACGTTTCATTAGGTCCCATTTGCTTATTTTTGTTTTTATTTCCATTACTCTAGGAGGTGAGTCAAAAAAGATCTTGCTGTGATTCATGTCAAAGAGTGTTCTGCCTATGTTTTCCTCTAAGAGGTTTATAGTGTGTGGCCTTATATTTAGGTTTTTAATCCATTTTGAGTTTATTTTTGTGTATAGTGTTAGGGAGTGTTCTAATTTCATTCTTTTACATGTAGCTGTCCAGTTTTTCCAGTGCCACTTATTGAAGAGACTGTCTTTTCTCCATTGTATATCCTTGCCTCCTTTGTCATAGATTAGTTGACCATAGGTGCGTGGGTTTATCTCTGGGCTTTCTATTCTGTTCCATTGGTCTATATTTCTGTTTTTGTGCCAGTACCATATTGTCTTGATTACTGTAGCTTTGTAGCATAGTCTGAAGTCAGGGAGTCTGATTCCTCCACCTCCGTTTTTTTCCCTCAAGATTGCTTCGGCTATTCAGGGTCTTTTGTGTCTCCATACAAATTTTAAGATATTTTTTGTTCTAGTTCTGTGAAAAATGCCATTGGTAATTTGATAGGGATTGCACTGAGTCTGTAAATTGCTTTGGGTAGTATAGGCATTTTCATAATATTGAGTCTTCCAATCCAAGAACGTGGTATATCTCTCCACCTGTTTGTGTCATCTTTGATTTCTTTCATCAGTGTCTTATAGTTTTCTGAGTATAGGTCTTTTACCTCCTTAGGTAGGTGTATTCCTAGGTATTTTATTCTTTTTGTTGCAGTGGTGAATGGGATTGTTTCCTTAATTCCTCTTTCTGATCTTTTATTGTTTGTGTATAGGAATGCAAGAGACTTCTGTACGTTAATTTTGTATCCTGCAACTTTACCAAACTCATTGATTAGTTCTAGTAGTTTTCTGGTGGCATCTTTAGGATTATCTATGTATAGTAACATATCATCTGCAAAGAGTGACAGTTTTACTTCTTCTTTTCCAATTTGGATTCCTTTTATTTCTTGTTCTTCTCTGACTGCCGTGGCTAGAACTTCCAAAACTATGTTGAATAATAGTGGTGATAGTGGACATCCTTGTCTTAGAGGAAATGCTTTCAGTTTTTCACCGTTGACAATGATGTTTGCTGTGGGTTTGTCATATATGGCTTTTATTACGTTGAGGTAGGTTCCCTCTATGCCCACTTTCTGGAGAGTTTTTATCATAAATGGGTGCGGAATTTTGTCAAAAGCTTTTTCTGCATCTATTTAGATGATCACATGATTTTTATTGTTCAATTTGTTAATATGGTGTATCACATTGATTGATTTGCGTATATTGAAGAATCCTTGTATCCCTGGGATAAATCCCACTTGATCACGGTGTATGATCCTTTTAATGTGTTGTTGGATTCTGTTGCTAGTATTTTGTTGAGGACTTTTGTATCTATATTCATCAGTGATATTGGTCCGTAATCTTCTTTTTTTGAAGTATCTCTGTATGGTTTTGGTATCAGGGTGATGGTGGCCTCATAGAATGAGTTCGGGAGTGTTCCTTCCTCTGCAATTTTTTGGAAGAGTTTGAGAAAGATGGGTGTTAGCTCTTCTCTAAATGTTTGACAGAATTCATCTGGTTCTGGGCTTTGGTTTGCTGGAAGACTTTTAATCACAGTTTCAATTTCATTACTTGTGATTGGTCTGTTCATATTTTCTATTTCTTCCTGGTTCAGTCTTGGAAGGTTATACCTTTCCAAGAATTTGTTCATTTCTTCCAGGTTGTCCATTTTATTGATATAGTGTTGCTTGTAGTAGTCTCTTATGATGCTTTGTATTGCTGCAGTGTCCGCTGTAACTTCTCCTTTTTCATTTCTAATTGTATTGATTTGAGTCCTCTCCCTCTTTTTCTCAATGAGTCTGGCTAAAGGTTTATCAATTTTGTTTATCTTCTCAAAGAACCAGCTTTTAGTTTAATTGATCTTTGCTATCGTTTTGTTTCTATTTCATTTATTTTTGCTCTGATCTTTATGATTTCTTTCCTCCTACTAACTCTGGGTTTTGTTTGTTCTTCTTTCTCTGTTCCTTTATGTGTATGGTTAGATTGTTTATTTGAGATTTTTCTTGTTTATTGAGGTAGGATTGTATTACTATAAACTTCCCTCTTGGAACTGCTTTTGCTGCATCCCATAGGTTTTGGACTGTCGTGTCTTCATTGTCATTTGTCTCTAGGTGTTTTTTGATTTCCTCTTTGATTTCTTCAGTAATCTTTTGGTTATTTAGTAACGTATTGTTTATCTTCCATGTGTTTGTGTTTTTTACATTCTTTTTCCCTGTAATTTATTTCTAATCTCATAGTGTTGTGGTCGGAAAAGATGCTTGATATGATTTCAATTTTCTTAAATTTACCGAGGCTTGATTTGTGACCTAAGATGTGATCTATCCTGGAGAATGTTTTGTGTGCACTTGAGAAGAAAGTGTGATATGCTGTTTTTGGATGGAATGCCCTATAACAACCCAATCCAAAAATGGGCAGAAGACTTAAATAGACATTTCTCCAAAGAAGATATACAGATTGCCAACAAACACGTGAAAGAATGCTCAACATCCCTAATCACTAGAGAAATGCAAATGAAAACTACAATGAGGTATCACCTCCCACTTGTCAGAATGGCCATCATCAAGAAATCTACAAACAATGCTGGAGAAGGTGTGGAGAAAAGGGAACCCTCTTGCACTGTTGGTGGGAATGTAAATTGATGCAGCCATTATGGAGAACTGTATGGAGGTTCCTTAAAAAACTAAAAATAGAGTTACCATAACACCCAGCAATCCCACTACTGGGCGTATACCCAGAGAAAACCATAATTCAAAAAGACACATGCGCCCCAATGTTCACTGCAGTGCTGTTTACAATAGCCAGGTCATGGAAGCAACCTAGAAGTCCATTGACAGATGAATGGATAAAGAAGATGTGGTACATATATACAATGGAATATTACTCAGCCATAGAAAGGAACAAAATAGGGTCATTTGTAGAGAAGTGGATGGAGCTAGAGACTGTCATACAGAGTGAAGTAAGTCAGAAAGAGAAAAACAAAGATCATATATTAACACATATATGTGGAACCTAGAGAAATGGTACAGATGAACGAGTTTGCAAGAAGAAATAGAGACACAGATGTAGAGAACAAACATATGGACACCAAGTGGGGAAAGTGGTGGTGGTGGGTGGTGGTGGTGGTGTGATGAATTGGGAGATTGGGATTGACATATATACAGTAATATGTATAAAATGGATAACTAATAAGAACCTGCTGTATAAAAAAAGAATAAAATTACATTTAAATAATGTAATAAATAAATATCAAATTTATCTGGTCTATTGTGTCATTTAAAGCTTGTGTTTCCTTATTAATTTTCTGTTTGGATGATCTGTCTTTTGGTGTAAGTGAGGTGTTAATGTCCCCCACTATTATTGTGTTACTGTTGATTTCCTCTTTTAGAGCTGATAGCAGTTGCCTTATGTATTGAGGTGCTCCTATGTTGGGTGCATATATATTTACAATTGTTATATCTTCTTCTTGGATTGATCCCTTGATCATTATGTAGTGTCCTTCCTTGTCTCTTGTAACATTCTTTATTTTAAAGTCTATTTTATGTGATAGGAGTATTGCTACTGCAGCTTTCTTTTGATTTCCATTTGTATGGAATATCCTTTTCCATCCCCTCACTTTCAGTCTGTATGTGTCCCTCGGTCTGAAGTGGGTCTCTTGTACACAGCATATACATGGACCTTGTTTTTGTATCCATTCAGCAAGCCTATGTCTTTTGGTTGGAGCATTTAATCCTTTCACATTTAAGGTAATTATTGATATGTATGTTCCTATTACCATTTTCTTAATTGTTTGGGCTTTGTTTTTGTAGCTCTTTTTCTTCTCTTGTGTTTCCCACTTAGAGAAGTTCCTTTAGCATTTGTTGTAGAGCTGGTTTGATGGTGCTGAATTCTCTTAGCTTTTGCTTGTCTGTAAAGGTTTGATTTCTCTATCAAATCTGAATGAGATCTTTGCCAGCTAGAGTAATCTTGGTTGTAGGTTCTTCCATTCCATCACTTTAAATGCACTGTGCCACTCCCTTCTGGCTTGTAAAGTTTCTGCTGAGAAATCAGCTGTTAACCTTATGGGAGTTCCCTGGTATGTTTTTTGTCATTTTTCCCTTGCTGCTTTTAATAATTTTTCTTTGTCTTTAATTTTTGTCAATTTGATTACTATGTGTCTAGGCGTGTTTCTCCTTGGGTTTATCCTGCCTGGGACTCTCTGTGCTTTCTGGACTTGGGTGGCTATTTCCTTTCCCATGTTAGGGATGTTTTCGACTATAATCTTTTCAAATATTTTCTCAGGTCCTTTCTCTCTCTCCTCCTTCTGGGACCCCTATAATGCGAATGTTGGTGCGTTTAATGTTGTCCCAGAGGTCTCTTAGTCTGTCTTCATTTCTTTTTTCTTTATGCTGTTTGGTGGCAGTGAATTCCACCATTCTGTCTTCCAGGTCTCTTATCTGTTCTTCTGCCTCAGTTATTCTGCTGTTGATTCCTTCTAGTGTATTTTTCATTTCAGTTATTGTATTGTTCATCTCTGTTTGCTTGTTCTTTTTTTTTAATTAATTAATTTATTTGTTTTTATTTTTGGCCGTGCTGGGTCTTCATTCTGTGTGAGGGCTTTCTCTAGTTGCAGCGAGCGGTGCACTGGCTTCTCATTGTCGTGGCTTCTCTTGTTGCAGAGCACGGGCTCTAGGCGTGCAGGCTTCAGGTGTTGCGGCACATGGGCTCTAGAACGCAGGCTTAGTAGTTGTGGCTCACGGGCTTAGTTGCTCCGCAGCATGTGGGATCTTCCCAGGCCAGGGATCGAACCCGTGTCCCCTGCATTGGCAGGTGGATTCCCAGCCACTGCTCCACCAGGGAAGCCCTGTTTGTTTGTTCTTTAATTCTTCTGGGTCTTTGTTAAACATTTCTTGCATCTTCTCGATCTTTGCCTCCATTCTTTTTCCAAGGTCCTGGATCATCTTCACTATCATTATTCTGAATTCTTTTTCTGGAAGGTTGCCTATCTCCAATCCATTTTGTTGTTTTCGTGGGGTTTTATCTTGTTCCTTATCTGGTACATAGTCGTCTGACTTTTCATTTTGTCTATCTTTCTGTGAATGGGTTTTTGTTCCACAGGCTCCAGGATTGTAGTTCTTCTTCCTTCTGCTGTCTGCCTCTGGTGGATGAGGTGATCTAAGAGGCTTGTGCAAGCTTCCTGACGGGAGTGACTGGTGGTGGGTAGAGCTGGCTGTTGCTCTGGTGGGCAGCGCTCAGTAAAACGTTAATCTGCTTGTCTGCTGATGGGTGGGGCTGAGTTCCCTCCCTGTTGGTTGCTTGGCCTGAGGCAACCGAGCACTGGAGCCTAGAGGCTCTTTGGTGGGCTAATGGTGGACTCCAGGAGGGCTCAGGCCAAGGAGTACTTCCCAGAACTTCTGCTGCCCGTGTCCTTGTCCCTGTGGTGAGCCACCGCCACACCCCGCCTCTGCAGGAGACCCTCTAACACTAGCAGGTAGGTCTGGTTCAGTCTCCTATGGGGTCACTGCTCGTTCCCCCTGGGTCATGATGTGCACAGTACTTTATGTGTGCCCTAAAGAGTGGAGTCTCTGTTTCCCCCAGTCCTGTTGAAATCCTGCAATCAAATCCCGCTAGCCTTCAAAGTCTGATTCTCTGGGAATTCCCCCTCCCGTTGCTGGAACCCCAGGTTGGGAAGACTGACATAAGGCTCAGAACCTTCACTCCAGTGGGTGGACTTCTGTGGTATAATCGTTCTCCAGTTTGTAAGTCACCCACCCAGCAGTTATGGGATTCGATTTTATTGTGATTGCGCCCCTCCTCCCTCATTGCGGCTTCTCCTTTGTCTTTGTATGTGGGGTATCTTTTCTGGTGAGTTCCAGTGTCTTCCTGTCGATGACTGTTCAGCGGTTAGTTGTGATTCTGGTGCTCTCGCAAGAGGGAGTGAGCGCATGCCCTTCTACCGCACCATCTTGAACCAGTCTCCCATAATCTTTTTCTGAGGGTGGGCACCGCAAATTGTGGAAGCCTCAGTCCCCACCAGACCCAGATGTTCCCCAGAAGTACAAAGAAGTTAGTAACAGGGTATTCCCTTATTCAACAAGTACTCATCAAAAGCCTTCTATGTGCCGGGCACCATGCCAGGCCACTGGGGTGTGGGGGTGAACACTCTCCCAGGTGCCTGGTGGGCCTCTGTACTCAGGTGCATGGTACAGACCTCTGAAAGCACCGTGCCAGCAAGGTGTACTTTTTAGTGGCAAAGTCCAATAAGAATCTTGCAAAACCTAACCCTGCTCATCCACTTGCCCATGCTCAGCTCAACTTAAGAAAACATCCAGGGACCTAGGAACCAAGCCAGAGAAGCCCCACTCTGGTCCCTGAGAGGTAAGGGACAGGAGTTCTGGGAGCACTCTGGAGTCCTCCCCAGGCCTTCTGGGACAGAGTAACAATTTGTTCCCCACCTCAACCACCGCCCAACTTCCAAGCTAAGAAACTCTGAGCTGTGAGAGAGAAGGCCAAGGTGGAGGGAGACAAAGTCTAATGAAGACACAAGAAGAAAGACACGAAATGCACAGGAGCATTGAGAAAAGGCCCAGGCCAACACAGATGCAAGGACAGGGACGAAGAGATGGAGTGACATGAAAGGAGACTGGGAAAAAAATGGAAGCGAGGAGAAAAGCAGAGCTGAAAAATAAACACCTGCCACCAGAGTGAGCTCAGAAGACAGCGCCGAGAGGAACAGCCAGCAGAGAGAGCCGTCACTACATGGTCTGGAGGCAGCTGGTCTATCGGGCACAGCCCTGGACACTGGGACCCAGGCACAGCCCAGGTAGAGGGCAAGGGCACAAGGGCTGAGGAGAGAAGAGGGCAAGGGAGGACCACCTAGGAATCCTGGCAGGGTGCACATCCAGGAAGGTGAAAAGACCCCAGAAATAAGAAAATGTCATCCCCTTCGGGTGGATCACACACCAACATCCTACTCTGCAACCTCGTTAGCCGTCCATCCTCAGACAAAAATAAGGGCCAGCAAAGCAGCCCGGAATGTAGAAGGACGGTGGGAGCGAGGGAGAGGGAAAGAGAGAACAGGAGAACAGATAGACAGATGGGATGTCCCAGCATCCACCTCTCGAGGGCCATTCATTTCCTGACAGGAACGTCATTATCTTGCTTGACAGAATCATACGGTACGCAAGGGAGTATGGAGGGAGAAGCCACCCTATTTTGGGATAGAAAAATCAGAGAGAGAGAAACAGAGGGAGAAAGAAGGTTATTACATAATTTCCACTTTCTTCCCTCCACCCTTAATGTTCTATCTGACAGGCTCCTCTCTTAGGGGGGAAAAATGACAAATCCAATCCAAAATGCAACAGCCTGTGTTCTGTTCGGAGAGCACACAGTGTACTGTACAGCCCATAAAACTCCAAACAGCCTCCAGACACTGCCGCAATCGTCCTCCATCAAAACACTTTGTCTTGCATACAAAAATAAGATACAGCGCTGAACGGAATACAAAATCAGCCCATTACAGTACAGGGAGACTGCTACTTAGCAACGAGGGGGCTCTAAAGCCTCGATGCTCTACAGGAAGCAAAATCTGTCGAGCCTGTTGGGCAAATGATAAACATTAGCAGTATTAAAAAACACAAAAGCCATGTAAATGGATAGACATAATGTGGAAACGAATTTATAGAATAAATTGGGAGGGGGCACTCAAGCCTACGGGGAGAGGCTGGGCTCCAGAGGGGTAGAGGCACGAGCTTCCCAAACCCCTGCTAAGGCACCACATGGAGGGAGAGACGTGTATTTGGGGAGAGGACTATGTGAACCCCCTTTTCATACAGGGGCTGTAGGTGAAGGGGTGGGAGAGAAGTGGTGAAAACACTGTTTAATACGATGACCTGCGATGAACTTTCCGAACTTTCTCTGTACAGCTGGCCCAACGTGACATCTTCAGGGCCGGGGGACCCAGGCACACACCTCCAGCAGCACTGCAGTGGGGAAATCGGTGGGCTTTATCTGCCCCGGGGCCAGTATCGCACCCAATGCCATCACAGGACCTGTCACTTGCTGTAAACAACATCCTTGCCCAAAAAAAAAAAAAAAAAAACCAACCCAGAAAACAAAACCAAAAACACCCCATCTGGGCTGGAAACACCAGTATATTTCATCAGGTAAAGGGGAAAAATACCCTGGCTGTGAACCAGCAGCAGGGTTTCGGTTCTCCGCCAAAACGGGAGCTAAAAGGCAAAGCCATATTCTTCTGGTCTCCTTTTAGGCTCTTGAGGCAGAAAGGGAGAAGGGGCGGGGGTGGGGGACAGCGAGGAATGGGGAGGAGAGGGGGAAGAAATGTATTTTTCATCAGCCAGTATATAATTTATAAACAGCACTAAACAGTTTTTGTTTTCTTTCTCGTCTCTCCCGTGTACGGGCTTGGACAGCAGTCAAGGCTGCGTTAATTTCTGCTTTGGGTACAGTGTGTTCTTGGAGGCACATCTGCAAGCGATCATAAACTCTCTGGAATGCTGGCAGAACATCCAGACCTGCCGGCAGGCCGGTGACGACACCACTCTGGGAAAAAGTTCGGGAAGCAGGCCAGGTTCAGAGCAGGGAGGGAGAGAGGGGAGCGTGCTGGAGAGAGAGCCGGGGAACGTAGCTTCTCTTCCCTCTTCCTGTGCCCCCATCACCCAAGAGGACCAAGGGGAAGGCAGGCTCTGAGCCACTCACGTCCCATCTTAACCCAAACCCTCCATCGTGCCCAGCTCTGCAGGCATGTTGAGTGAGGCTGAGGTCCTGAGAAGTTTCTTCTTGGTTATCTCCTGGTTTTACCCTGATGGCAGAAAGCCAACCAGAAGAAGGGAGTGAGCAGAGAGGGAGCAAATGGACCCTGGGTTCCAAGCTGCCTGGATAACCTCAGTCTCTTGCTTTTAGCAGATGCCTGATCTGGAAAGAGAGGGGGGAGTGAGAGGAAGAAGCTGCAAGGTCAGGAGAAGCCATCTTTGCATCCTGAGGTTCTTCTCCATCATCGTCACGGGGACCAGCTCATCTCCCCGCCTCACAGTCCCAGGGCATAATCCAGTTACCTCGTTCCCCCACACATTCTCTGTCTTTGGGAAGAAGGACCCTGAACCTCAAAGCTTAGTATTATTCCCAAAAGAGAAAAAAGGGGGACAGGTACAACCCACAGATCTTCGACATCTCGTGAAATTTTGTTTCTTCCATCTGATCGGGGGAAAGCATGAGAGAACCAATCTGGTTTCTGACCCCAACCCCTCCTGCCCTTTTCCCCGCCAGACGGTGACCTGGCCCCAGATGATATGTCCTGGCCACACCATGCTGCTGCTGGAATCAGCAGATCTGTCAGCCAAAGACCACGCCACTTCCCGGTGGCTCTGACTGTGGCGAGGAGTCTGGTATCGGGGTGTTTCTCAATAGCCAAGGCTCACAGTGCCTGGAGAAGGGTGAGGAGGAGTGAGCATGCAGGATGGGATCCCCCCAAAGAAGGGCTGTGTGCCCCTAACCACTGCAAGAGGCACAGGCCATGCCCCCCTCCAGCCGCGCCCCAGGACTGACTGCCTGTCACGCCATTTCCCCAAGAGTCTTATGCACCCTCTACTCCAGCCTAGTGTGCATCAAAAAGCCCAACAGTCCTTTCTGTTCCAGAGGAATGAAAGCGTCCCTTCCTTATCCGATCTTTCAGCGCTTTTGAGTGCCCTAGGTGAAATGCAAATCATTTTGCTTGCACTGATTTTGCTTGCAATCTTGCCCGGCTCCTCCCTTCTAAACCCTGCCCCCTCCTCCCCCCACGCCCAGCCTACAGGCCCAGCTACACTGCACGTCACCCCAGGCGGCGTGGGCTGCCCCCACCAGGTGCTCTCAGAAATCCATTCTACCACCTTCTCCCAGGAGCCCCCTTCCTCCTTGAATTCCTCCTAGAACTCTTTCTTGGCGCTCAGCACACACCACCTTCTTTTATAACTTTACAGTCAAACATCTCTCCTACTAGACCTAAGCGCCCGGAGGGTAGGGGTGCTGCCTGTTCTCCAGTGTTAAGTACACAGAGCCTGATGCATCTGTTGGCTCCAGAAATGAATGACACTCCCAGAACAGAAGCAGGCCACAGAAATATGCAAGCCTCTAAATAGCATGCGGCCAAGGCAAAACTAGGGGCAAGCAGTTCTGGGTGTGCTCAGTTATAATCCACCAGCACATCAGGCCAAGCTGTGGGAAACACTACCTAATGGGAAACGCTATCCGAGCAAATCGCAGGACCAACTCGAGTCATCGCCCGAGTCTGTGGTTTCTGCATGGACATCCAGAGCTAGGACGTTCTCTTAAGTAAGAACAAGGAGTGGCCAAGAGACAGAGGGTCACAGATGCTCCCACGAGGGATGGGGCAGCAAAGGATGGGCAGGAGACTTCAGAGGGATCCGGGGATGCAGAGGGGCTGGGATTCTTCCCCGGCTCCCTGCACTATCCTCCACCCAAGATTCATGCTCCAGAAGGGGCAGCTTTGCAAAGTGTTCTAGTGGTCACTTTTCTCACCCCAAATCTCTTTCTCAACGCTCGGACTTCCTGATCCCCGAACCACCTCTGAGAATGCAGGGTCTGGCCAGATCAGTCTCATTAGTGAGTGAGTTAGGTTATTGTTCGTTAATTTAAACGTATTGTTATCATCAGGTATATCTCATAAACATTTGGTTAGTTAATGCCTTCAAATCGAAATCAAAACTTCAATTAAGCTGAACATTCGCTACTACCATTTAGGGTCTGAAAAGAGAAAAAAGAAAGAGAGAGAGAGAGAGAAAGAGAATTGTCTCTAAGAAGGACCTCCTACAGGGCAAGCTTCTAATTAAACAAATTGTCAATTTCAACACAATGAAAACTGATTTAAGAGTATAAATCTGGTATTCCAGTCACTGAAAATAAGACCTCACAGTGTCGATCTTATACAGGCTGATTTCCTTGGATAGGGAAACATGGAAGAGAGGAGGAAGACAATTCGAGAAAGAGGAAAGCTGGGTGGGGGGGAGAGTGAGCCTTTGAGAAATAATATCTCCGCAGAATTCAATGAGGCCTGTACTCCAGCATCAGAGAAACTCCTTCTTTCCTCCTCCTTCACCCCACCCCTACCAGATGAGAAAAAAAAAAATTAATCGTGTATGATGACAAACTTGGCTCAGCACTCACTGTACACACTGTACCCACAAGGCTGGCACCCAGCCAGGCCTGGCCCAGCGCCAGAACTACAATAACAAACACAGGCCACGCTCGCCAAGAGGGGGTAGGGCAGCAAGCACGCAGAGCCCGTGCAGCTCTGCGAAGAAGGAGAGACGGCAGGAATGAGCCTCTCCTGGGCAGTGACAATATTTAGGGGAAGCCAGGAGCTCCCTGACCCCAACCCAGAGCCCAGACTCCCTTCACCACGGCCTGACCCCTTTTTAAAACACAGTCCCCGGGGCTGTGGAGCAACTCTTGTTCCGTGATGCTCTGCACCGCTGCTCCAACCCCTGGTGACCTTGTGTAAGGTGGGTCTGCGTTACAGACCCTCAGGGCCCATCCTGGCTGCTGCCTCCCTGCACGGAGCCTTCAAAACAGGGCAGCAAGAAAATCTCATGTCATCTAATCAAACGTCTCCTCTAAGACCTCACAAAGGTCTGATATCGTGCAACTGGGGGAGGAATTGGAACAGGTAAAACCCAACTTCTGCTACTGGAATCCCGGAGAAGACCTAGCACCACCGGCCCAGCCCTCTGACCCCACCTCCCCGACATGGTCAGGTCTCTCTAGAGGCCTCAGGGCCTTCGCTGTTTAACAGGGGGGCAAACAATTCGGGATCAGCCTCACGAAGCCCTTGCTGCTGCTTTATTTTCAAGCCATTCTGGCACAGGGGTGAGAGATATATGGGACCAAAGAAAGAGAAAACAGAGCACAGAAATATCAGAGTTGAAGCGGGCTATGAGCTATCTGCAAGGGTGAACTAAGGCCTTGCTGTGACCCATCATACCTCCCCCATCACCGAATCCTCTTTTATAAGGGCAGTGGCAAGTGAATTTCAGAGGGACAAATCATTTGCACAGACTTCAGCGGCAGACAGGAAAAGTTAAGAAAATAGGCCCCAGCTCCCAAAGCTGCCAGGGTATCCACACAAGACTGTGGGACCTTGAACTAGCATCTCGGTCATGGGGTGGGGCAAAGTCACTCATCTTGTCAGAAGCGGGGGCTCTGCACCCCCTGAACGTGCGTAAGCAGCTCCTCCTCTCCCTGCCACCCCACCGGCTCTACCAACGCCGCTGAAGTGTTGGGCTTCACGATGGAGACCTCGGCTAACTCACACTCAGCCAGTGGGCTCCTGGCTGCCCTCCAGTGAACCCCTGGGACACAGTCTAAACAATTCCTATTGCAGGAGAGGCCCGGTGGGAGACTGGAGTTTCCTTGAGTTGCCCGGCCTCCCAGGCTGCAGTCGTCCATTCAACCAGTATCTATAGACTCCAATTCCGTGCCAGGTAATGTGTGGCACCTAATGGGGACAGACCCTGTCCCCAAGTAGCTTATTCCAGTCTATTAGGGGAACAGAGGGAAAGGGAAGTTACATTTACTGAGAGCCTATCGTGTGTCGGGCAGCGTGCGAAGCGTCTAACGGGAGCCTTCCGTTTGGAGGCTCAGAGGTTTACATTTCTTGCCCAAGGTCACATGGTCAGGAGGTAGATGCCCAAATTCCTAACCCTGATTCCCAAGCAGGAGGAGATAAGGCAATTCCATTAATAACAATAATACAGAGAAGAAAGATTGGGTCCAAAGACAGCTTTGGATAAAAAAATATGGACCCCAGGAGAAGGCTCAATTGCTTCTGGCCGGATGTGAGGAACAGTTGAGGATGACATCATGGAAGGGACCTTGGAAGATCTGGGAAGACTGGGGATGGGTTATTTCACGCAGAGGGAAGCGGATGAACAAAGCCACAGAGCTTGGAAAGCTAGCTGTGCTGGTCCACACACAGTGTGGACAAGCACACGAGTCTGGCTAGTGCACTAGACTCAAGGAAACAGTAAGGAGAAAGGGTGCTTACCAGGCTGAGTTACCGAGAGGGCGAGGAAGCTTCAACCGCAGGCTATACTACCCACGTGGAAGCATCCAATGGCACGTAGTCAGAGACCACACAGGGGGCTGGAGCACGGAGCGAATGACATGGAAGACCCACACCCTGCTCTGGGGGAGGGTGGCTGACCTGTGGGCAGACAGCTCACGAAACCCCCCCACTAAACCCTCAACAACCTGCAAAGGTGAAGGGGGAGCAAAAAGATTGGAGGTGCAAGTTATAAAAATAAAAAGAGTGCACGGGTACCAGGCAGATGCCAAGCGCAGGAGCGCTTGGGCCCAGGACTCGGGGCCAACGTGGGGCAGGTGGGGGGTGAGGATGGCTCTGAGGGGCCAGGTGTCGGGGAGGAGAAATGGAACACAAAGACACGGGGTACAGCGAGACAGACAGTGGCCCGGTGCGGCCCAATCTTTGGATCTGGAAGAGGGAAGATTGGGAAGTGAGAAGGAGTTAGGGCACTTGACGAAGGGCCATGAAGGCCAGGGAGCGTGGCAGCACCCCATGCAGCGCAGAGGCACAGGGGCTCTGCAGTGGGGCGGCGGCGAGAGGAAGCATATACAAGGCCACCGAACGCACTTCCACGACCAAGGCGATGGCGGCAGCGAGGACAGACTGTAAACAGCCAGACTGTCCTCAGCGGGAGTACGGTGATGGGAACGCACCCGAACGACAACTTCAGCACTGGGGAAAGGGAGGGAGGTGGAAGCAGAAGCAGTCACTGTATGGTAAGGAGTGTACTACAGACGCTTCGTCATACATTCTGTTACCTAACTGATGTGAGTTAGCAACACCTGCCCTTTACCGATACAGAAACTGGGGGTTCAGAAGACAAACCTGTCCGAGGTCACACAGATGGAGATCTGCCCAACCCCAAAGCAGGCTCATTTCACAAACACTTTGAACCACGAACCACCTGGAGGGACCCTTGCTGGAGGCAAAATGGGAAAGGAAGAGCAGACACTGACCATGGACTAGACAGACGGGAGACAGCAAGACCGAGTAAGAAGACAGCCCTCTCTTCTCCCCCAAAACGTGACTCCAAGGTTGAAAGGCAAGGGAATTAGAGGGAAAAGAGCACTGGCCCCAGCAAGGAAGCGCGGTGGCCTCTGCAGCTGAAGCCAGGCAATGGCTTGGCCTCGAAGCAGCAGCCCTGGACCTGCTGTATCCCTCCCTCCACCGAGAACGCCTGGGCACGCTGCATGACAGTGCTCTCCCCTCTCCACACCTCACGGGGCAGAGAAGCTTTGCTCAAACACGAGCAAAAATACCAGCAGCCGCCGCGTCGACCCCACTAGAATTGGATAAAATTAACTTGCAAAAGCCAGCACGCTGGAACTAGCTTTGTGTTCCAACCTTTCTATATCTATTTAATTAAGGCTCCTGTATAATTAGTGAACCCAATAGCCAGATTCATTAGACAGCGAGAACCTAATTCCACAACTGTTCTGCTAATGAAATTGCAGTCTACTTTGGAAGGTGGATCACACAGGGCGCTGGGTACCAACAGAGCCCCAGGAAGGCCAGGAGAGCAGGACGATGGGCTCATCCAGACGGTCACATGGTCAGGATGGACATTTTGCTCCAGGAGCCTGGACGGAGCGTCCACAGGACGAGGTGGACCAAGGTCCGGCTGGCAGTGGGGATAGCCATGTTCTGGGTTGGGGGTGGAAGTGGGCGGGAGGTGGGTGCCCGTGCTCCAACAGGCCAGTCAGGGCATCCTCGCCTACCTGAATGAGCCAGTAAGTGCATTCTCAGTCGCAAACTATCCAGGAACCGCTTTCCGCAGAGCTCACACCCGTACGTCTTCATCCCACTGTGCAGCTTCCTGTAGGGGAAAGGAAAAGACAGGTTGCTGCTGCTGTGGCTGGACAGAAAGCAGGCCCACCCCTACCTGGGGGCTTGGCAGCCATGCCTGTGGCAGGTGAGCAAGAGGAAGGGAGATGGAGAGCAGGGGAGCTGGAGACGGGTGCTGACGGAGACATATCCCTGGATCCACGACAGCCGGAAGCCCCCTTTCCCATGGAAGGCTGCCAGGGAAGCATCTATTCCCGGTCTTGTCCAAGGGCTAGAAGGATAGGGCACTTCCTACTTCTTCATCCACTGGCACGCAGACCAAGAAGAAAAATCAGATTCAATTGTGGAGAGAGGAAAGAGGAAGCACCAGGCCAGTTAGACAGACATAATCCTCACGAACTAGCACAAACCACACGTGGAAGCAGAGGCGCCTCTGCTTACTTCACTCGCAGCACTGCCCTCACTGTGCTGCGTTGTGCGTATACCCGGCTCCCCCAAGAGACCGCTGCCCCGGGAGGGCTGCCCCGTACCTGCTCTCTCTCATAGCCCAGCTCCCACACAGCGACTGGCACGTCGCAGCTTATTAGTGAACTGATGCCTTCGTGGACAGAAGATGCCCCTCTCTCGGGGCATCCAGAGGTTCTCAAAACGGCAGTCACTCTCCAACACACAAAACCTTCCCCAAAGGCCCAGCTGTCAAAGTGTTTTCCCTCTACGTCTGGCCAGAGGATGAGCCCTGGCAGAAAGAAAGGTTTGAAGAAACCAGGTAACATCACTCTATAAAGAGAAGGTGGCAGTCGTCGGTTTCGGCTTTCCAAAGAACTTCCATGTACGTTATCTCGTTTATTCTGTGAGGTGAACCTGGCACCCATGACCACCCCAGGAAGACAGAGGCCCTGGTAACCCCTGGTCACAGGCCCAGCCTGCAACCCTCTTCTGACCCCAACTCCCAGCCTGGGGCCTTTCCCACCAGACCCCGCCACTCAGTCAGGAGCCAGCAACAGAGCTGGTCAGAGGCAGGGAAGCAGGCGGCTAGTGGGGAGGTGCTGGGAGAGTCTGGGTCGCGGGCTGGCCAGGGGGCCATCTGGCCCAGAACTCTGCCTTTCCTCCCACTCACACTCCTGTTCTCAGGCCTGTCCATGCCTCTGCCGGATACAGGATCCACCCCATCCTGTCTCTGCGCCTTGCCTGCCGCCTCCCCAGGGGCCTCAGCCCTGAGGAAGGGGACAGGCAGTGGCAGCCAGAGGCAGGAGCTGAGGGCGATGGGGCCGGCAGGTGGGCACCCTTAGAGCCAACAGCCCATTGCAGTCAGGATGTTGATGCGCTAGGACCACAGTCAAAGGCTGGAGGGCTGCCGGTACTGATATTAGATGAACGCAGGCAGGGAAGGGGAGGATTATACACTCAAGCCAGTGGTGCCCGGATCTGCTGTCCAGATCACAGAACTAAACCAAGCCACCCACTGCCAGCACCTTCCAAATCCCACAAGAACCCAGAGGTGCGTCAATACCCTGTGGGCCCCGGGATGAGTATGGGTGGCAGTCTAGCGGCTTGAAGACAGCATAGGGGTCCACTGTGTGCAGCTTCTGACAGTGATCGGGCCCAGGCCCCTTCACAGAACTCTTTCTCAATCACAGTCGTGTTTGCTTGCTTTCCCTTTACCGCTTTGCCAAAGACAACAAATGATTTCTCAATCACAAGTGCACACACACCCTCATCCCTGACACTGCCGTGCACCCCACCCCCATGTTATCTGACCCCCGGCCAAGGCTGATCCAACCCAATTGAGAAATAGTAACGGTACAGAACATTTTCACTGAACATTCTCAGCTCTAAACATATTTCACAATGCTGGGCACTGGGACATGTCCTACTAGCATTCTGGGCAAAGCACGGTTTAAAATATGTACCCAGGCATGTTTGTGTGTGTGTGCACGCATGCATGTGCACACGCTGGAGCTGAGTACGCCTGTCACTTGCCTGGGCATGACAAAGGTTTGCTTTCCTAAGAGCTGTTCCGTGGAGCAGCAAAAGCTCTATTCACAAGTGGTTCCACAGGTGACCCTCGTACACAAGTTCATGGTCAGATCAGGTGGACGGCAGCATGTGGGTTCCAGTCTTATTTATCTCCAACTTTTTCTTCACTCACGCTTTTTTTATATAAAATATTTATTTATTTGGCTGCGCTCAGTCTTCGCTGCAGAGTGTGGGATCTTTGTTGCAGCATGCGGGATCTTTCAGTTGCGACACGCAGGATCTAGTTCCCTGACCAGGGATCAAACCTGGGCCCCCCGCACTGGGAGCGTGGAGTCTCAACCACTGGACCCCCAGGGAAGTCCCTTCACTAATGCCTTCCAGGGGTGCCCACCTCTGGGGTGGCTGTCAGGAGGAAGACGAGGACAAACACACACTCAGGTTTGTTTTCCCAAAGGGCGCTGGAGTGGCCAGGCTTCAGGTTTCAGCAGTCACCACCAGGATGAGTATCCCCACCCTGGCTCTTGGGCTCCCATCTCTTCTCCCTGCAGGTTTCAGATCAAGTCTCTCATCTGGGTAACCCTACTGTTGTTTTGTTTTGTTTTGTTTGGTGCAAACGGATTTGCCTGGCAACTGGTGTCAGTGGCCTTCTTGACCAACTGGATTGGCGTGGTGTGTAAGGTGATGCACTCTTGCCCTCTACTACAGAAGGAGCAGGATTCGGGGAAGGATGCCAGTTGAGCAGCCAGAAGACCTGGATTTTTGTCCTAACTTGGCCATTAACTTGCTTTGTGACCTTAGACAAACCATGCTATCACGATCTGTCTGCATTTTTTCACGATCTGTCTGCATTTTTTCACCTGTAAAGTGATGGTTTCTCATGGTGTCAAAACTTTATTATTCCAAAGTCTTACCCATGTCCTTTTACCCAGCCTCCAAGGAATTCCTCTGAGGGGCACTATTATCTCTCTGAGCCACGTTCCACTGTGTGATGTCTCATGACACCAGGGCAGTCAGGCTAGGACAGCCCAAGGAAAAAACTGACACCCATTCTCAGATATCTACTCATTTTAAAACCTTCTAATCCAGAGGACCTGACTTCCCTCCTTTACTCACCTGTGATATTTCAGGGAAAGAAACTTCCAGAACTGATGACCAGCCTTTCTTTGGAACCATTCTGCTGCCGTGCATCTCGCAGCCTTCAGAGACATGGGTGTCCTCTCCTGCCCAATCCTTGGGGTAAGGAGACTGCCTTGCACCTGACCCACTAACTCAGTGCCCTGCACAGGTTCCCAGAGGCGAGCATGGCGTCCAAGTGATCCCACATGTAGTTCGAGGATGAAGGTCCTGCCTCACTGGCGGAGGGACCAGGGCAAAGAACACGAAGTTCAGAAGAGAAAAGGGGAACACCTCCCAGGCCTGGAGCTCAACTGAGCCAGTGCCGGTTCACCCACCCCTGTCATTATTGTTCAGACACCAAGGGGTGGATGTGAAGAGGTAGAGACTTCTAATCCAAAGCAAAGGGAAATGGCAGAGAAGAATCTGAGTGCATGCAAGGACCACCAACAGACCTTCTATGGCATGGGCTGAGGAATGGCCAACGTGGAAACAGAATCGCAACTGGTTTCCAGAGTGAAAGTACAAACTGCAGGATCTCAGGGTCTGTCACCCTGGACCCCAACCCTTACCACCTCTGCCGCCACACTATGCCGCTGCAAGCGTTCTGATGAACATGGAAATTCCATCCGCCTCCTTCTTCCTCTCCACACACACTCATATTTTCCCAGGCCGGCCCTGCCTTTTCACAAGGTCAAACTACTCATGGTCATCTGAGGTCATCAGCCTCCACGATAACACAGGAAAGGAGGACAGCTGGGGACATCTTTGCACCTTTCTACATATGCTGCCTTGGTTTTCACACTCTCTTCTCTGAGAAGCAACAGTGTTGAACACTGTTTTGAAACACAGTTCTAGATGGCCCAAGCAACTCCATGCTGGACTCAGAGGAACGTCCATTCCCCACAGGCTTCAGGGCCCCACCACCCGCTCTTGGGGAGCAGGCTCAGGTGCTCCCCAACTACGACCACACCTGGCCCACTGGGTAAACTCCTGAAGGTAACAGGTTTTCAATTTTGTCCAAAAAGACAAAGAAAAAATTAACCTCTAACGGGGTTCTAGCTATTGTCTCAAGAGAACTGAATCATTATGGGAAAACAGAGGTAAGCAAATACGAACCTTTTAACAAGTAACTGGAGGGAAGGACACATTCCTTCTCACTGATTCTCAACCACACAACTCTCACTAGTAAAACCAAGCTAGCAAGCTCCACACTCATTCAAACCACTTTCGTGCTGCTGTGAGGCTGAAAGTTCATAAAAACTCATCTGCTTCAGACTGTAACTATATAGTAGCAGAAGCCGCGTTTATCTTTCCTTTTCTTTATAGGGGCTAGTTCAGAAGTGACTGCTCCACGCTGCTAAAGAAATTCCTCCATCTGAGGTGGGGTCCAGGCATCCTCCTCTCATCTGAACACTAGTCCAAGCACAGGAGCTTCATGGGCAGCCTCCAACCTCATCCTGTGCCCCCGAAGTCCACACAAGGAAGGCCAACGGCAACCTCATAGCCGCATAAAGCCTGAGCTTCAGACCAACCTCACCCTCGGGGTAAGTCTTCGTCTCCTCAGCCCGCTAGACGACAACAGCAGAAAAAGTGGCAGCAGGGAGAGACTCATGCCAGACTCCATCCTCCCCCACCCTCAGCCTCCAGGGACAGCTGACTACAACAGCTGTTCCCTAAGGGGTGCCCTCTGTACTACACCCTGCAGGAGAAGCTAGGCCCTCCTGTATCCCACACAGCCAAAGACTAAGGGGAGAAGTCTAGAAGGGCCAGCAGTGCTGCTTGTCTGAGAGAGAGGGGTTCAAGGCCCAGCACCACCAATGTTCCATTTCTTCCCAAGTTCTCTGCCTGGAGACAAATGGCAGTGAGAACAGACCAATAGGTAAGAAAGTCTAGAGAGGGAATTCTGTTCCAATAACCCAAGGGCTGCCCTTCTTCACTGTGCCCCTGGGGAGATGGAAGTACCTGCCGTACGAGTTTTGCTGAGCACGCCACACCAGCACTGAAAACTAGGATCTGTTATGAGGGAAAGTGAGTGGAGGGAACTACCCACTTTTGCACGAGGAAAGATGCGGTGGGGAAGCCATCCTATAAGGAAGGGCCTTTATAAGACAAAGTGTTCTTTGTTCTCACCCTGAGTGACTCTATCCCCTGCCCCCACCAACATTCCAGCTCCAGCGGCTCTGAAGGTCCTTCCAACTCACCCCCTCTACTTGGTCTGAGCTGCCCCACATGCAGAAGTCACCCCAATGCTTGATCTTTTGCTTTCTGATCCTGTGACAGTCAACTTGACCTATACAGTGATTCTAGGGGTACTCAGAACAGACAAAGACAAGACAGGAGAGTCTGTGAGTCAGCTCCCAACAATGGTCTAAATGATCCTACTTTCTCAAAAGCCTGCTGCCCCATGGGAATCAGTACTCTCCAAGGCCCTCTACTTACCATGGGAACACAGCCCCGTGCAAACCTCTCACCCCGCTCTTGATCAGGACCTGCCCGCTGACCCTGACATGCTACCGTGTCTCCCTCCCATGTGGGCACTGTATGAGGGGGACCCCTTCACAGGCTCGGACAATGCTCTGTCTTCAAAGCAGTAAAGAACCCTTAAACCCAGTGGTAAGAGAACCTCACCTGGCCTCGCTCACCTCTCGGAGTCGAAACGCAACTGACAGAGGAAAAAGCTTATGTACTTCAGCAACGGGCTCTCTCTTCTTCCCCAGACCATTAAGTTCACAATGTACCTTCAATGTCCACTTACCTTCAATTCGAATAACAAGAGGAAGGCCAAATAGTCAATTCTGCCCATTCTGGGCTTGAATTTTAAGAGGAAGAGACGAATGAAAAGCCATTAGGTTACCAGGGATTTACCCCCAAAAGCAACTTCCAGGGAGACTGCAGGGTGTTTCCATACATGGTCTAGCCTCCTGTACTTTCTCCACATGCCTTTTTGTGGCGAAGGAATCCTCTGAACAGAGCCTGTTCCACTAGAGGCCTCCACCCTAAGCCAGAGCAGGTCATCCACAGGACATCTGGGATGCTCAGGGAATGTCCCCTACCTTCTAAGGGTGACATGGTACCTTCTCAAGGAGCATCTCTTAATGCCGCCAACGGTGAGTGACATATATCAGTCCCCGGGGGTCAACAATCACACCCAGTACCATTCTCCTTATGCACTTACTTGGAGTATCAAGTTCCTGATTCTGGACTAAGCCCTTTATAAGTTCTTCCGAACTATAAGTTCCTAGAGGACAGGAACCAAGTCTCCATTTCCACCTCCTAATCCCTCAGCACAGATGCACGCAGCCAGAGCAGACCCACGAGAGGCTACCGCTAGCGAAGCAGCCACCGAGCACCCCAAGACAAAGGGATACTTGACACTGAGATCCAGCCCTGAGACTGCCTGGATTCAGAGAGAAGGTCTGGTACCCCCAGGGAGAAAAAGAAAATAAGAGTTCTAATATTGGCTAGGAAATGGGTCACGTTCATTTTCTCAAGGCATAAATAAGGGAAATTATCCTTTTATCCACTTTTTTTAAATGTTTAGATTAGACAGTCATTTGACAAGCTGCGAATGCTTAGCTGATATTACTGCAAATTATCCTTCTAGCAATAGAGTTCGTTGCTCTCTGACTAATCAATATTAATAAACATTACTGAATGCTTTTACAACACAATTTATTTTTTAATACAGCTCTTTATGTATGTCATAAAGTAAATATACCAATAAAAGGCAAGGATTTCAAACAACAGATTAAAAAAGGCAACCAAGAACTAACAGAGTGCTAGTCAACACCTTCCGTGCTGCTGAATGGGGGGCAGGCCTGCACCGAGCGTCCCTCTGCTGGGAATCCAGGCCTGTGGGCCATGGAAGATGGTGGCCATTTGGTTGTTTCAGAGCCTTTTAAAGGGAGGAGAGAGAATACCAAAGGAGGCATGTTTTCTCAAGAATGTAGATGAGAAGTGCGGTATACTGACTGACCGAAACACTGGACTAGTGGTGGGGGGCTCAGTGCTCACCCAGCTCTGCCAGGAACCATCCGGATGACCTTGGCCAAACCACTTACCCTCTCCAGAGTTCACCCTGCAGCTTTGCAACAACGCAAGAATTGAGTCAGATGATTTCCTAGGTCCTTTCCAATCACGTTTACGACACCAGAAGGCTGTGGCATTGACAGGGGCCTGTGCTAGCCAGACTAGACCCTCCTTCGTGAAGGATCCAGGCCAGATCCATCCCCTCAGCCCTTGTTATTGAGCCCAGAACACAGGAGGGACTCAGTGCATCTTTGTTGAATGAATGAACAAACAAACATGAAAGGGGATTCAAGGAGAGAAAATGTAGAGGCTGAAAACTCCCCCACTGCCTCCACACACACACACACACACACACACACACACACACCACCCCTCCCCCCACCACACACCCGGGTACGAGAACAGCTGTCCCTACAGATGGCCAACAGGCACATGGAAAGATGCTCAGCATCACTAATTATTAGAGAAATGCAGATCAAACCTACAGTGAGGTACCACCTCACACTGCTTAGAATGACCATCATTAAAAAGTCTACAAATAACAGATGCTGGAGAGGGTGTGGAGAAAAGGGAACCCTCCTACACAGTTAGTGGGAATGTAAAGTGGTGCAGCCATTATGGAACAGTATGCAGGTTCCTCAGAAAACTAAAAATACAATTACCATATGATCCAGCAATCCCACTCCTGGGCATATATCCAGAGAAAACCAGAATTTGAAAAGATACGTGTACCCCAATGTTTATAGCAGCACTATTCACAATAGCCAAGATATGAAAACAACCTAAATGTCCATCAATGGATGAATGGATAAAGAAGATGTGTGTGTGTGTATGTATACACACACACACACACACACACACACACACACACACACACACAATGGTATACTACTCAGACAGAAGAGAATGAAATAATGCCATGTGCAGCAACATGGATGGACTTAGAAGTGAAGTAATACTAAGTGAAGTAAGTCAGAAAGAGAAAAACAAATACCACATGATATCACTTATATGTGGAATCTAAAATATGACACAAATGAACTTATCTACAAAACAGAAACAGATTTACAGACATAGAGAACAGACTGGTGGTTGCCAAGGGGGAGGGGGGAGTGGGAGAGGATGGAGTGGGAGTTTGGGATTAGCGGATGCAAACTATTATATAGAGCATGGATAAACAACAAGGTCCTACTGTATAGCACAGGGAACGATATGCAATAGCCTGTGATACATCATAATGGAAAAGAATATGAGAAAGAATGTATATATATGTATAACTGAGTCACTTTGCTGTATGGGAGAAATTAACACAACATTGTAAATCAACTATACTTTGGTAAAATAAATTAAAAAAAAAAAAAGAACAGTTGTCCCTATTATCCAAAAGAGAAGATTTCCTTGGGGTTCTTAGAAAGAAAGCGGTGCATTCTGCCTTGGCCTGGGATGGAGGCCAACCTGGAACTCACTGAAGGGTGGTAGGAGCTGTCCTAGGCCTTGAAAATATGAGGAAGGACAACGGCATCCCACGGCCATAACCACACCAAGTACAGTGCTTTCAGATAAGGCTGCCGGCGAGTGTTAAAATACAACGTCAGAAATGACAAAGGGCCATGCTAATCTCCCCGCAGCAACTGCTCAGAGAAGGATCTCCGTGGCTGCCCGGTACCAGGAGGCCTGGGCTTCGGGCTCTTCTGTCACCGGCCCTTTGTTTTAAAATACCCAGTTCTCCTAAGTCATTTATTGGAAATATCTCTAACAACAAAGTTCACCAAGAACAAAAGTTTTTCATTTGTGCACCAGGCTATAGGATGATCTTATCACACACAATCTCATACTGTCTCTTTCAACAAGGTCTTAGCGTGCTTATCTGCGAAGTTCCTAGTAGCCAAATATGATTGAAATGTTCTATTTATGCTCACTGGATTAAGGAGATGTTGCAAAACTCCACAAAAACCTGGCAGATGTAAGCAAGGTATTACAGCCTGGCCAGTTAAGATCTGAGGGAAAGGGATCAATACACACTTTTGTAGTTTCTTTCTTCTTCTTTTTTTTTTTTTTTTAAAGAAACCAGAAAAGTTGTGCTTTTAGAAAAGGGAAGAGGAAAAGAAGTAAAATGCCGTAAGATTTATAGCTTCTCAGAGCTTTTTCCAAACCCTAAACAGGGCACCATGGTGCATGCTTGATGATGTCAGCCCAAGGGAAACAAAAATAAATCCAAAATATTCTCTCTAGATCCTAAAAGGCCCTATAAGGGAATTGAACTATGGTTACGGAGGAAGAGCATTTTTGCTTTCTCTCTCTCTCCCATATGAGGCTTTCAACCAGCGCACATAGCCAATTTCTGGGAAAACCCTTTCAAAAAGTTATAGATTCCTCCTTAATCTTCCTGTTTTGCCTGGGTGTGTGCAGGAAACATCGTCTCCTAGTTATCTAGGCTCATTTTGACATGTTCTCCCTTTAGCCAAGCAGCCAAAACGCTACCTTCAAATCCCACAGACCAGCCTTGGATCCTCAGAGGCTACTGAAAATAACTGAGGTTTATTAAGGACCTAAGAAGAAAGCCCTGCAGAATTAAACCCTTCGGAAAACCTTCTTAGCGTATACTGCCTCGTTCTTTCTGCTTTAGCACGCTGAAAACTGAACTACTTTTCTATGAGGATTCTGAGCTTTAGAGCCATCATTCTGAACATCAGTTATGAACACGAGATAAGAGGATACACTGATGAACCTGTAAGGACATCCAATCACATTGTGAAAGTCACTGTCATTTTATTAAAGGAAAAAGGCAAAACCCCACCAGATAGCCACTTCTTTGCTGGTTCTTTTTTTCTTCTAGAAAAATGCACAAAAAAAAAAAATCTAGTCAACGAAGGTTTTATAATAATAAGGCTAATGCATTGATAGATCACATCTGACTCTGAAAGGGTTTGCTGAGGGTCATCTCAACTGCCTCATGTCTGGGGAAGAAGGGAGTACAGTCCCCATTTTGTAGATGAGGCTGAGCGACTTACCTTCCCGCGAAGAAGACGGAAGTCTCCAGACTTCTCACCTCCAGATCCACATTCACACTTGCCCACCTGAAAGAACACCCACCCCACCCATAACATCCCCTCACTGCCTCCCAATAAAGGCACCGGAAAACAACCAGCGAGAGAGGAGACACTGAGAGCACACCCAGGATTCGCAGGACCCGAATCAGAAAGACGCAGGAACAGAGGAGCGACTGAGAACACAGGTGAGCCCAATGACGGCACCCAGAGCCCACGGCAGGCTGGGTCTCAAAGGATCTTCATCACCTCCTACCGGGATGACCGCAGGGAAGGCACACAGCCTCACCCCCTACTGCTGTTTAGTATCTGTTAAGCACCTACTGTGTGCCCGGTTCTGGGAAAGTAAGACTACACTTGAGCTGCAGTCCATCTGGGTAGGTCCTACATCAGCATTATTCTCCATCATTATACTCGATTGATTTCCTTTATAGCACATTTCCTTAACACAATTGACAGGTATATATTGGGTTTTTGCTACTATTCTTTATCTCCACTAGACTTTAAGCTACATGAAGGCAGAAGGCATCTGCTGTAGCCTCAGAGTCTGGTACAGTGCCTGGTACAGAGTAGGCATTCAAAACATGTTCTAAAATAACAGCTTTATTGAGATTATCTACATACCATAAAATTCACCTTTTCAGAGTGTACCTTTTGATGGTTTTTAGTGTATTCACAGAGCTGTGCAACCATCACCATTATCTAACTCCAGAATATTTCCATCACCCCAGAAAGAAACCCCCTACCTATTAGCAGCCATTCCCCATTCTCCTATCCCCCAGTCTCTGGCAACCATTAATCTACCTTCTCAATGCATTTGCCTCTACTGAACATTCATGAAATGGAATCATACAAGAAGACGTCTGTGTCTGGCTTCTTTCTCTTAGCATAATGTTTTCAAGGTTCATCCACTTTGCAGCATGTATCAGTACTTCATTCCTTTTTATTCCATTGTATGTATATATACCACATCTAATTTATCCATCCATCAGTCAATGGACTTTTGGTTGCTTCCACCTTTTGAAGCATTATTATGCTTTGGCTATGAACATGTATGTACATGTCCAAGTTATCTGTGGACATCTGCTTTCAATTCTCCTGGGTATACACCTAGGAGGAGAATTGCTGGTACCTCTATGTGTAACCTTCTGAGGACCCGCCAGACTCTTTTCCAAGGCAGCTGTACCATTTTACATTCCCATCAACAATGTATGAGGTTTCCGATTTCTCAGTACATTTTTGGGCTAAATGAATAAATGAGGATTCCTTCTGCTCTAAAAGCCTGCAGAGAATGGGATAAATTTCCAAGGCTCCTGTGGTAAGCTAGCATCTTCATCTGCAGACACGACATACCCCACTCGTGTTGAACAGAAACCCCAAAGAAGGCTATTTATATTTAGTTCATTCTAGAGAGACAGAATCAAATAAAAAATGAGGACAAGGAAAATAAAACCTCAGACAGCTCAAAGTGGGTTCTACCTTCGCAAATGATTTCAACCCCCATGTCCAGACTCAATAATTTAATAACACACATGTCTTAAACAAATTTAGTTGAAAAAATATGAACAGGATCCCAGCTCAGCTGCAGCTGACTTTGATTTGGTCAGCAGTGAGAGCAGCTTTATTTGACAGCCCTGCTTGTCTATGACGGGAAGTTTGAAAATACACTTAATAATACTTAAAATCAACACACACAAACAAAACTATCCCAGGCAAACCCTAGGAGAGGGATCCACGGAGCTGAGAGCCCAGGCGAGCCAAGATCAAGTCTGGCCTCTCTTCCTGCCCTTGTTTGAGGGGGCGGGGTGTCCCAAAGCTGGGGGAAGAAGCTTTGCGAAGAGCTCCTCAAACTTCCTTTTCTCCCCTTTTCTTTCTCTGTAAAAGAAGGCAGCGTATTCTTTCTGCACAGACTCCTTGCAAAGAACAAACAAACAAAGGCTGGGACAGAGCAAGGCCCCTTGCAAGCTGCAGGTAATTAAAACGGCCTGTAAATGCCCCAGCAGAAAGCACTTCAAAGAGACAGTAATTCCAGCAATGGCTAGTCAAGACTGTGTGGTGTAAAAATTATGAGTTTTCCCAACGGGGAGCTTTGTGTGAAAAGGACAGGGGTTGGTGGCAAAGGGAGGGTGAGCCACACAGAGGAGGCTTACTTACAATGGTGTCCACGTCGGGTGTGCGCAGGACTGCGTGGGGGTGTGTGCGTGTGTGTGTCACACACGCGGGCAAGAGAAAGAAAGGCGGACGGTGTGCACGTGTGAGAGTACACATTTATCATTGCCGAGATGCTCCAAGCGTGTGGACGTGGAGATAAAAGGAGAAATAAAATAAAAGCAAAAAATATGCATCCTCTCCCCCTGCTGGGCCTTGTTTTCACAGGGAGAAGTACCAGGCAGCTTGCTCCTTCCTCCAGCTCCTACCTTGTAAGCCTGCCGAGCCAGGCGTGCAGGAAATGCATAAACCCTGGGACTCTGGACCCAGCTGACAGCCACCGCGCACAGCCACCTCTCTGGATATGCTCATACTTTCCATCTCCCAGAGACACACACACTTAGGACCACAGACCACAAGCTATGTTATCTGAAAACAGAGGATGGAGAAAAGAGAGAGATTCTTAACCTTGACTCTGACCACATTCGCTAAATCCTCCACGCTACCTGCCTGCACTCAGGGGATGCGGTGACCAGTCCACGGCGTGGAGCTGATGCACATGACAATGGAGGTGGCAGCCTCGATGCACAGGGACCCTGGCCTCACTTTTATAATACGCAGCACAGACAACCCACACTGACACACGCTGGCGATCACCTGACCACAACACCGCACATCTTTTTAAAAAAGCCTCCGTTTTAGCCCATCCTTTGCGTGCGCGTCTACTGTTGCACCAGTAGCGCTGGGCGTGCATCTGCTTGCTTGCCTGACTCTCCAACTACATGGAAAACTACCCGAACACAGACCCAGCCTCACTCCTCTGTAGTCTCCAGCCTCGCAAAGGGCCTGGATCAGTGGATGCCCAGGACACGTTCTGGGGAATGGGTGAGTGGGGGGAAGCGTCTTGGCCATCCTGTGGGTGATAAATAAGCAGGACCAGGATGGGGTGCATACAACATATCGTGCAGAGCCTGGTACCCAACTCTTCTTAACCCTCATCAGGCAGTCGAGAGGTCACGTGGCCCACGGGAGCCTGAGAGCCCACGGAAGGAAGGTGGAAGCAAGCCTGTGCTCGCCAGGGTGGCAGAGAAGCCGACGCCAACGCGAGCTGGTGGCCTTATTTCCCCATAAGCAAAATTGTACCCTCCTCCCTCCCGGTCCCAGTCCCTAACTCCTCCCCGACATTGCCGCCTTTAAGCCCACACATAAAAATGTCCTTTACTACTTTTATTTAATGAGCTTTCATTTTCCTCCCCTTCCCTGTAAATGAGAAAGTCCACCTCCTAATGGGGATGGGGGAGAGGAAGCAAGGTGGAATCTTTTAAAAATGGGCCATAACTTCATGAAAACCATTCTCCTCGACAACATCCCTGACCCACCCCCGCCCCTCTACAAGCCCCCGCACCCGGCCATCCTCCCAGCATCCTCCCTTCTCACCATTCAAAACAAGATGCATGGATTTTGGATATTTGATTGCTTTTAAGAATATATATTTTCCCTCAAATAGACTGAATACAATGGTTAGGAAATGTGACAGAGAACTATTCTGAGCCATTTATTGCCTTAATACCCACCTTTGTCCAACAGGCAGTTTTGACAACAGCGATAAATTCCAAATTTATGTCAACAGAGCATATGTTGAACACCTCATTTCTGAGCTAAAGCGGCATGCTGTCCTATAAATCACCGTTCTGTTTGAAATGAAAGTAGATTACAGGCCTGTGTTATTGAGCAGTTAGAGCTATAGTCATATAAATCAGAACTTTTAACTCTAGGCAATCCGTTGCGCAATTAACTAAAGGGTACTTTGTCATTTCAAGGCTCGTGCACAGACTTGGCAGGGCTCAGAGCTACTGGGGAAAGGGCTGGGAAGGAAAAAAAGGTTTTAGGCTACAGGAAGGTTCTCGACTGCAGTGTCCATCACACCCCACCATGCCCTACCCCTCCCCCACACCCCCCTGCCAAGGCTGCACGCTAGGAAAGAGCCTCGTAATCAGTCCCTGCCACGCAGACAGCATCACACCAAGTACTTCCCACCAAGTCACCTCTGGAAACCCAACTGCCTTCTCATCCATGAATCAAGCATTTTCTGAGCACAAGCCACGTACATAACCTTATCTTAGGTGCTGAGATGATACCTGAGACCCCGGAGACGATATTGTGGTGCAAACAACAGCATTAAGATGAGGCTGATAATGAAGAAGAATTAGAGGAATGGTGTACAAGACACATTTGAACACTTACTATGTTCCCGGCACTATCCTGTGCATTTTCATGCACTGTCTCATCCAATTCTCAGAACAGCTCTACTGGGCAGGTATTATTTTTATTTCTGCTTTGCCAGGAGGAAACGGAGGCATAAGGAAGTAAACAACTTGTCTGAGGTCATCAAGTTGGTAAGTGGCAGAGCCTGATACATTTCTAGTTGGCAGAGCAAACAGTTTAAAAACTCAGGGACTTCCCGGGTGGTGCAGTGGTTAAGAATCCGCCTGCCAATCCAGGGGACATGGGTTCGAGCCCTGGTCAGGGAAGATCCCACATGTCGCGGAGCAACTAAGCCCATGTGCCACAACTACTGAACCTGCGCTCTAGAGGCTGCGAGCCACAACTACTGAAGCCCGCATGCCTAGAGCCCGTGCTCTGAAACAAAGAGAAGCCACCGCAATGAGAAGCCTGTGTACCGCAACGAATAGTAGCCCCTGATCGCCGCAACCAGAGAAAGCACGCGTGCAGCAATGAAGACCCAATGCAGCCATAAATAAAATAAATTCAAAAGAGAAAAAGAAACAAAAACAAAACTCAGACTCTGTCACCAGCCCTCATCGTAAATTCCAGGTCCACGGCTTACTAGCTTTAAGATGCTGGGATTCTCTAAGTCTCGGTTATCTCAGCCTTGGATATCATGACCCCAGAGGATAGAAAAATGAGATTGTGCATGTAAAAGACTCAGCACAGTGTTGAGAATATAATGTGTTAAGTAAGTGTTAGCTAGTATAAGGCTGAAGAAGAAGAAAGAGAGACCCTGGTCCTCTGGTTGGTTCATCACAAAGCTGGTGAGAAAGAGACAGAGAAAGAATCCCAGAAGCAAGACGTGGTTATGTGCCAAAATGCCAACAACTAATCCACGTTGCAGGTGTGCAGAAGAGGAGCAGCTAAGAGGTGGGTGGCGTGGCGAGAGATGGCTTGAGGGCGTGGTGAGACAGAGCTGGTCCTTTCAGGCCCTTTGTAAGCTCTGAAGCTCTATCTACCCACGTTGGGGAACATTAAGAATGGAAAGGCCTCAGATAAGGGAGAAAGTTCCATGTGATGGTGGCATCACATGAGCCAAAACTTGCCAAGTCAATGCTGGACCAGCCTCTGGGAGTCTGGCTGGTCTACCCGGAGGAGTCAGGTGAAGAAGTGGGTTGCAGAGGTCGTAGCGAGGGCTAGATTGTGCAGAGTCCTATGAAAGAGGCTGACTTTGATCTCAGCACTGCAGTCATTGACCAGCCACTCAAACCCTCCCTGAAACAAACAACGGAGCTGGCTAGGAGTGGAAGGCTCGGTGTGGGCAGGGACCATGGAAGGAGAGGGACAGAAAGAAGTGCCCCGATTCTGCATTGAGAATGAGGACATTTCCAAAGACCATTCAATGTGCATCCAATCAAACAGACCGTCATCTACTGATGAGAGCGCAAATGGCAACAAGAACATGCAATGGAGGAGTTACACTGTGTCACTTCTTTCTCTCAGTCATCTTGAGCTGGTTACCAACTCAGTATGGTGGGGGGCCAAAATATCCAAGTCCCCTTTCTCTCTCACCAGCCCAGACAGGTTGAGAATCAATCAGGTCTTGGCACAGTGAAAGATACAACAAAAGCACAGGACACCGCCTACCTCCCTAAAGCTTGCTGTCTAGTTGAAGAGAGAAGACAATACACAGAATAATATAAACCAGTTCTTATTCCCATGCTTAGATGTCAGGTCCTGACTGAAATCACCACACCCAGAGGCAGTGGGAATCAAACACTCAAGGGCCCCCTGAGCAGTGGGCTCCAGGCTGCGCCCAGAAGGTAACAAGGGTGTAGCAGGCAGAGAAGAGGAGAGGCATTTCAGATGAGGGCAAAGCAGACACAGGAATCACATCATTCCTGAGCGAAGGGCAGCCAACTGGGAGACAGGCGAGCGGGGGCTGAGTGAGTGCTGTGGAGTAGCACGGGAGAAGTTAGATAAGAAGGCTAATGGGGGACAAGGTGAGGTTGGAAAGCAGACACAGAGGGCGCCATCGCGGGCCCCTGATGGGGTAGGGGGGGAACACAGGATGATGGTGGTTCCACAGCAGAGGTCTGATGTATCCTAGAAGCCCTCCTATCATGACACATGGCACTAAAGAACATCTGGCCTTGGAGACTGGCCAGACACTTGCTCTCCGACCTCCTGCACAGCCTCCCCTTCATGGACAAGTGGATCCTTACAGGAATATCTGGGCGACGGGACCTTCCTGCCACACACTCTGTTTTGGTCACTTGCCAGGGTGCTCTGTCTTGCTCCCGAGCTGGATGCCAGCAAGACAAGAAAACACTGGGCAGAAACCACACCCTCCCTAAGAATCACCTACTACACACACGTGCCCAAGCGGGCATGTCCCCACAACACGCCCCATCTCTCACCATGTGGCTCAGCAAGCTGCTGGTCTCGGAGAAAAAAGGTAAAAAAAGAAAAGAAAACCTCTTGGAGATATTTGTTTAATATCTGAGAAGTGGTGGAGCAGAGGAAGTAGGCAAGTTTCATTTAGAAAATCATTAAGGAACTATTATAGTAAAATGAGGCTTCCAGTTTCCAAATAAAGCTGGAACAATCACACTGAACACGCTGGCAGAGCTGGCAAATGAAGGAGTTTGGGGAGGAACAGGAAGGAAGGAAGGACGGTAAAAATAATAACTGGAGATTCCAGGGAATTACAGGCGGCCCCCCTTTCCCTTTCAGGACAGAGAATCAGCTTGACCCATGAGCTGGGAAATCCACGAATCAACAGGGACAGCCTGGAGAAGGGTCTCTGTCAGGTTTCAGAAGCGTGGTTCCAGGGACCCCTCTGTTCTTAGGCTGCCATTCACGTCCCATGATTTTCATCTTATAAATCCGCACCAAAGCACCTCTGGAGGAGGAAGAGGCTAGCATCACCTCTTTCTGAGACAGAAAGCTAGCTGGGGGACAGGTGATGAGTGAGACCATGGGAATATGAGTAAGTAGCTCCCCTAAGAGGAAGGGAACAGGGAGCAGTAGTCCCATTCACTCAAGTTGAGATAGTTATTGCTTACTAAATGCAAGGCATGCTGTTAGCCCCTGTGGAAAGGTTCAAAGAAATGTAGTACATAGGCTGTACCTTCAAGGACCTTAAAACTTAGTAGAGAACACAAGACATAAACATGTAAAAAGCTAACAACACAGGGGAGACGCAAGGCTGAAGGCTAGATGAAGGGTGCTACAAGTTTTGCATATAGGCTCCAAACAACAAAGCTGAAGAGAGCACCCTCTCTAAGGTTTATTGCTATCCGGAAATACCACACCCATCTCTAAACCTCCAGGCATCCCTCCCTTGGCTCTTACATCCTCTCCTGGCTCCAAATTCTGTGGTGTGTCAAGCTGGGGATACTAACCCTACCCACTCTTCAGTCACATGGGCTGTTATGCTCTGAAAGGGCAGCTCCCAGGGTTAAACCCCATCCCGACCCTAAGAATTGCCTCCTCCTCTCCCTGCTACCTGCTTTTCTTTCCAGCTTGGGAACAGAGGACTCGTAGGTGGGACTGTCAACCGATCCTGGGCACCCTCTCATCCTGGTTCCTGACAGGCTCCTCCCAAGGGCCCCACAAGCCAGTCCTCACTTGCTGCCTTCTGTGTGAGCCAACCAGGAGAGCAGGGCTCACCTGAGCTGTCCCCTGTGCACCACTCA
This sequence comes from Tursiops truncatus, assembly GCF_011762595.2. Classification (NCBI taxonomy): domain Eukaryota; kingdom Metazoa; phylum Chordata; class Mammalia; order Artiodactyla; family Delphinidae; genus Tursiops; species Tursiops truncatus. Next base: position 18,305,277 of record NC_047041.1, read on the forward strand.
TGTGCAAAGCACGGGGCTCACCGCACTCATCACCAGAAGGGGGTGATGCGCTCAAAACAGCCCGGTAGGGTCTTCCCCCAGCTCTGCACCATTCACTGGGGGGGAGGAGGAAGACTCCATCAGGGTCTCAGAAAGCCCCCTACCATCGATGGAGTCCTTCTCCATTGCCATTGCTTCATTTTCTTCTCCATGGAACCCATCTTCATTCTCTCTGCCCAGAGAGAAGGACATGGTCAACCTTAATGAAATAAACTATAACAGAGTGGGCAAGGAACTTCAGCTCCCTTCCAGAAGACACAATCTAATTCACGCCCTAATCGTCTTGCTGGAAGCCTCCAGGCCTGTCACTGCAAACAGGCTGGAAGGATTTGGAGGTGCTTGGAAATCCTCGGATCTGGTCAAATAAATACTTAATTGCCATCTGAACATCCACGTCAGGTCACTTTCCTATACCCAGCCAAGTTCCTTCTCCAGTGAGGCTGAGAGATGGAAAGGACCACAGGAAGCCTTTTCATCTTTCTTGTTTACCCTCTACTCCCTTTCTTTCCCAAGACACTTGCATCTTAGAGAGGATGGGAGAGCTGGGGAGTGGGGGAGCCGTGTGAGTGGGGAGCATTGACTTCTTTAGCTGGCTGTCGGCTATGACCTTAACCATGACAATGAGGTTTAGTTCCTCTTTTGGTAGAGAGATGAGAGTAGCAGACTTCAAATGGGAGATAATGGTTGATCTGAACAATGTAACCCCCAAAGGTCACCCCTGCCTGCAGGAAATAAGAGAAGACACAGATGCAGTTTCCGTAATAGTTTAACCTTCTAAGAATCAGAGGACTTAGAGAGCCTGGGAGGTCCTTGGGCCTTCTCTGTATCCAGGAATAAAGGTACTCAAGCATTACAGACAAAAAACCTAGAATATTTTTAAAGACTTCCAGAAAAGAAATGTCACAAAGAACGTGGGACAATTGTGGAGATCTGGGAGGCAGAAGAATAGGATAATAAGAGAAAGTACAGACACGTTACCCAGCGAAAAGAGCTAAGTCATAAACTCCAGAGACAACATGATATGACCTTCAAGGAGGATGATGCCCTTCACTTAAACCTACACCTGAATCTTAAAAATAAAACTGAAACACCCAAGATAAAGTCATCCTCAATAAACATTATTCTCAGGTTCCACGATAGAGGGTAAAACCTCCCAAACCAAACGCTTTGGCAGGCAATATTCTATCTGATGAGTTTCACTCATCTCTTGGGGGCAACACTGGAAAACTGATCTCTGTCACCACCACAATTCACCCACCGCCCCCAAACTGGCAATACTAGCAGAGCTGGTAAGGGGAAACGCTCTCAGACGGTCACAAACTTGCAAGCTCTTCCATGGACCATGTAAGCTCCCTAAGCCTCAGTTTCCCCATCTGTAAAATAAGGATGTTCCTCCTGACCCTGACAGCCTATGGACAGATCTGTGATCAATGAACTCACAGCCCTCTCCTTTATGGGAGGAAGACCTCATTTCCACAGCTACTCTTGGGTGGCCCTACACAGAGCACCTTACCCTCCAAACAGCGGTAAAGAAACTTCAGAAAACGCCAAGACTTGAAAACTAATGCTATTTTTAGTCCTTCCTGGGAGAACTTACTTATTTTAAAAACTTCACCCAGGTTTTCACACAAGGAAGACAAGTTAAAAGAAGAACCTGAGCAAAGGAAGGTGGAGAATGACATTGGAACCCAGACACCACACTGGCCAGGGTCCAAGCCTGTCCCTCAAGGCAGAAAGACTTCAACCGAATTCCACGCAACCCTCTTCCATCTTTAGCCGGAGTCCCTCTTTGAGAATCTGTACCCACAAAGTGAATTCACAGCACTGCAGGGAAGAGAGGAGCCATCCCACAGAAGGAAGTGAGGTACAGGGAAGGGCAGGGTTGTTTTGCTTTCAGCTGCACAAGAAGCTGGGAGGGATAAGGGTCAGTCCTGCTTGGCTTTCTGGGGAGGGATGAAAAAAAATCACTTCGTGTTGCAGGACCTCCTGAGAACAGTAAAACGAAGAGCACTGGTCCCCTTTCCCCTGAGGACCAGCCATTCCAATTTCTTCCACCTCACTGTATTAGTTTCCTTTTGCTGCTATAACAAATTACCACCAAGTTAGCAGCTTAAAACAAAACATATATATTATCTCACAGTTCTGTAGGCAGGAAGTTCAAAGTGGGTCTCATTGGGCTAAAATCAAGGTGTGGGCAGGCCCGTGTTCCTTCTGGAGGGTCTAGGGAAGAATCTGTGTCCTCACCTTTTTCAGCGTCTAGAGGCTGCCCTCATTCCTTGGCCCGTGGTCCCTTCCTCCATCTTCAAAGCCAGCGACACCAGGCAGAGTTTCTCCCAGGCAGCTGTCCCTCTGGTTCTCTGCTTCCACCCTCATGTCTCCTTTTCTGACTCTGACACTAACTCTTCTGTCTCCCTTTTCCACATCTAAAGAACGTTGTGATTACACTGGACCCACCTGGATCATCCCAGATACTCCTCTGTCTCAAAGTCAGTTGATTAACAATCTTAATTCCCTTCTGCCAGTAACATCTTCACAGTTTCCAGGGATTAGGACATGGACATCTTGGGGGGTGTGGAAGCACTATTCTGCCTACCACATTCATTAACCATATACCTTTATTTTTGATTTTTAAAGATTTTTTGATCTGGACCATTTTTAAAGTCTTTACTGAATTTCTTACAATATCGTTTCTGTTTCATGTTTTGGTTTTTTGGCCCCGAAGCATGTGGGATCTTAGCTCCCCAACCGGGAATCAAATCTGCACCCCCTGCATTGCAAGGCAAAGTCTTAACCACTGGACTGCCACGGAAGTCCCAACCATACATTCTGAGGAGAGAGTTTTTCTGTCCTAACCTTCTGCTGGTGCCCACACTTTCCATCACGGCAGCCCATAAGGCTTTGCTAAGGAGAAAGAGTGCCTCATGTCACCTTCTTGATACCCAGGACACAGTGCCCTGTGAATTCCTGGGGCACTGGAATGTAGAGCTGCTCTAACATATGTCTGCCTCTGTGCATGCACATGTGTGTGTACATACATGTGTGTGTATGGTGTGTGGCCTTAACCCCTGAGAGACGGGATCACACCATGTACATCTTTGAATCTTCCATGGTATCTGGCACATCTCTAGATATGGAATGAGACGCTCAATACTGGTGTGTTATCTGATCCCTGGACCAATGATCCCATCTATGGATTACCCAGATCCCAGAACCAGGGAATTGCTGAACTTTAGCTTTGGAATTAACCTGAAAGGTATTCATTTAAAAGCACAAGGCAGTGTCTCTTATACAACAGACGCTTAGTAAAAGCTTTCCCTCTTCATTCTCTCTCTGGTTACATTTCTTTCATCCATCTTCATCGTTTATTTCACAGGTGGGGAGGGCTAGTTAAAATATGAGTGAAGACCAATAATGACGCTTTTAGAACATTTGAGGATTTCAGTTCTTCTAGCCTCGCCTATATCCACCCCTCCCATCAAACTGGTGAACCCTAAATGCTGACTTGTGTTAAATGTCCTCACTGTGTAGCTGATCCCAGGTAGAAAATGCTGTGCTCAGTTTCTCCAGAGAGCCATCTGCTGATCCCACTCCAAACTACTAAAAATAAGAAATAACCCATTTTTTAAAAAATTTATTTATTTTATTTGTTTATTTTTGGCTGTGTTAGGTCTTCATTGCTGTGTGTGGGCTTTCTCTAGTTGCGGTGAGCGGGGGCTACTCTTCGTTGCGGTGCGTAGACTTCTCATTGCGGTGGCTTCTCTTGTTGTGGAGCACGGGCTATAGGTGCACGGGCTTCAGTAGTTGTGGCTCGCAGGCTCTAGAGCGCAGGCTCAGTAGTTGTGGCACACGGGTTTAGTTGCTCCGCGGCATGTGGCATCTTCCCGGACCAGGGCTCCAACCCATGTCCCCTGCATTGGCAGGCGAATTCTTAACAACCGCGCCACCAGGGAAGCCCAAAATAACCCTTTCTTCACCTTCACAACTGAAGACACAGCTGAGCTTGTGAGCCTACAAGCCCAGAAGCCCTCTACTCCCTGCCCACCCTGTGCCACCAAGGTCTAAAGACCAAAAAAGAGGAAAGATGAAGGGGAAAAAGAGGACAGAGGAAAACCCAGTACAAAGCTGTACTGAGGAAATACAGCTCTATTTGGCGGTAACACAATCAGAGTTGGGAGAACAAACCAAAGTCGCCGGAGGTTTGCAAATCACTCTCGCCCTGGACCTACTTTGGCGCCAAGACAAACACCAGGCATGGAGCAGAAGGCAGATACGGTGAAACGTCGCATGCCCGGGGCCCCATTAAATGAAGCGTGGGGTCCCCATGCAGATTATGGGAAGCATTTTTCACAGACCCACCCTTGCTACGAAAAAACTGTCCTGAGCCAGTGGTGATGCCCAGCCAGCTCTGCTCCTGTGTCTCAGAAGCTGCACTTGAGCCCGCCATGCTCTTCACGCTGGGGCGCCCTGGGCACGGGCAAAAGACCCAGGCTGTTGTGACCACCTGGAGGGGTGGGATAGGGAGGGTGGGAGGGAGGGAGACGCAAGAGGGAAGAGATATGGGAACATATGTATAGCCGATTCACTTTGTTATAAAGCAGAAACTAACACACCACTGTAAAGCAATTATACTCCAATAAAGATGTAAAAAAAAAAATAATAATAAAAGGAAAACTAAGCCACACACACACAAAAAAAGACCCAGGCTGCTTTGCCCACACCCACGGGAGACCTAAGCACTTTTCCAGCCTGTGAGGGCCTCTGGGGAGGGCCCCGTGAGCTATCTACCTGAGGCACTGTCACCTGGCCACAAAGCTGGTCTGCAATGCCGCTGTAGTCATGACACGTGTCTGAGGACCATCAGGTCAACCAGCTGATCACCTGTGCCAGGATGGCCTCAGGCTGCCAGAGGAGCAACCTCCATGGACGCTGACCTGCCAGGAGACCCCTTTCTTCTACTTAAAGGCCTGGACCTAGCAAGCCAGGGCCAAGACCACCCAGGCCCCATTTTCCAGCCTTACACATGCGGTCACTGAAGGGCCCCCAGTAAGAGGGCCTGAGAGGGAAATCTCACCAACCTGATGGTGGCCCATGGCAAGGCCTCCAGCCCCAAGCTCAGGCCTTGGAAGGGAAGAGCTCTTGGGTTCTGCTGGACTTCAAACTCACCGATTCCTTTTTGAATTCCAAGATGAGGGTAGACTTTGGAGAGGCTGGTCCCATCCTCTGGTGGCTACGGGGCACTCGGCAGCATGGAAGGAAATGCAGATGGAGGCCTTCAAGTTGACAGCCCAGAGGGCAACCCGCCAGCACACCTCCCCCAGGGCCGACCAGAGCCGCAAAGTGCCAGCAGGGGTGGGGCGGAGCTGGTGAGTGGCCAGCTCCTCTGGTTTAGGGCGTTCATTAGGATCGGAAAGTGCACCCCACACAGCGCGTGAATCGACCCATTCACCAAGAGAACACGGAAACCTCAGCAAGGCGGAGCGGCGATGGATTTTGGGAAGAAAGGAGCAGAGAGATGGACAGGCAACGCTTTTGATTTTGGAGAGATCTGGAAGGTTACCAGCCCTGTGAGTAGCTGCACTATAAAAAGAGTCAGACACTAAGTATTTCCTTTCCCATAAAATATTCATTGCCACATGGAAGAGCCAAGAAGCCGAAACCTCAAGCATGTCTAACTTTGTGCTGCAGTAATAACAGAGTTTTATAGGAACCTTCTGATTGTATTTATACCAGGCTATAAATACAATTCCATCTGAGAGGGAGGAAGGGAGACACATCTAGCCCCCCTCGGAGGCTACACTGGAACGAGAAAGACCCCAGGTACACCCATGACTCTATTTAGCATCTCAGCTAGAAAACGGCAGATGGAGAGATCTGTGGTACCCGACCTCCTTAGGAGTACGTGCAGAGAAGCCCGGACTCCTCTCACAAACGACGCTCGGGATGTACTCAAAACCCGGTTTACAAATGGCATTACTCTTGCTTAACGATGGAACAGTGTCCCAAGTGCCTGATGTTTACTCAGCTATTTGCAATTTACAGAGTGCTTTCCCATCCTTTGATTCCCCAAATAAGTCTGCACAGGGCAGGATGGGTGCTGTTGTCCTCATGAGCCTCAGGAAGGTTAAGCAACTTGTCCAAGGTCACACAGCCAGAACGCAGCATTACCAGGCCAAGACGCTTGGACACCTACCTCTACCTCCAGACCTCTTTCCCTGCAGCCGCCCCTTCTGATGAACACTGTAAGGCACAGCTCTAAAATTCCACTTGAGAGATGACCCCATGCTTCAGCTGCATGACTCCACCCCCTGTGTCTTGCAGGGACACCTTTTTCCTTTTTAGTTTATATGAAGTAATGAACCCCCGACAGAGGTCACCATGGGTTGGTAATTTGCACATTAAACCAAGCATTGAACATCTTTTCTTCAACCACTCACACGCATTCACCAGACACACAGACTTCATGTAACTAGACTCTTACAGCGTTCTAGACAGAAAGGGTATGGGTTAATAAAATGACACGTAATAGTTCCAGAACATTTGACACCGAAGTTTCATTTGAGGTTAAGTTCACAGTGAAAGCTTTTCCTTTACTCTAATAAGAGAGGCCCTAAAGCTTTCCTAACTCTCCCAAACCAGTTAGATTTTGCTTAAAAGACTTTTTAGTATATGAATCCACTGACTTCCAATGATGTGTTCGAAGAGAGTCAAAGATGCAGAGTATGTAAGATCCCCACCCCATTTGCCCTTGGGTACACCCACCAAACCCAAACCAGACAGACACTGCAGAGGCTCACTCAGGGCCACTCAAAACCAATGAACGTGTCTACGTACTCCGGAAGCACTTTTAAGTATGCCAATCCCAGATTGTCCCTGATCTGCAGTAAGTAGAATAAACTGTGTCTCACCAGAAAGTTCTGGTAAGTCTCTGGGAATTTAGTTTGGGTTGCAAAGACAAAGAGAAAAGGGTAAAAACTACAGCCCCCTCTGGGATTATTTATTCTGCTTAGTTTAATCTAAAGCTAGTGTGGCCCTAATGGTTTTTAATGGTCCTAAATGATTCGATGAATCTGGGCATTCACTGGCGGGCCATCTGGGGACAGGCCTGCCTATCTGCAAACTGGCAGGCTTCCCTATTTGTTCTGTGGAACAATAAATGTCAATGAATTAGAGGCTTCAATAATTCAGAACACTTCCAGCACCTGATTCTTTGGAAAAGCCAGACCCGTGAAAACAAAATATTTTGTGTGCAAGAATTAAGTAAAAATTTGGGGACAAAAATGTTTAAAAATATATCCTAAATTGGCGTTTCTCAATCTCAGCGCTATTGACATTTTAGATCAAATAATTATTTGCAGTGGGGCGGGGCTGGGGAAAGGGATGGTCCTGATCGTGTAGGGAGCTTAGAAGTGTCTGTGGCTTCTACCTACTACATACCAGTAACAGCTTCCCTTAGTGTAACAACAAAAAATGTCTCCATACATTGCTGGATGTGCCCTGGGAGCCAAAATTATCCCCAGTGAGAACCACCTTCTTGGCGTACACATTAATTCAAACCAGTTCTACACCTTCCATACGACACGTACAATCTTAAATGATAACCAAAGACTACCTAGCCCGCGTATGCTGCAAGATCATGAAATGTCGAAGGATTCGATTACTTCACTACCTGGTACTTACAAAGGAAAATGTACTGCTCTGTTTGCAAAGCATTTCAGCAGAGCTTATAACCAAAGGGATTCTCTAGTTAAGCCTCAGTGAGCCAGAAAATGTAATGAATTGCCATAGCTTCATCCCCAAATACTCCAGTTAACTGCGTTTTATTACATGAGCATACACATGCACACACAGTTATCACCTTAAGCTACATTTATGTAGCCTCATAAAAAGATTCAACTATCTGCTCACTTCTTGGATAGAATAGAGGGCTGAACACATCTATTTTGTTTAGGAGCAGTTGGGAGAGGGAATTGGGAAGGCAATTGCAGAGGAGAGAAAATGAAGTTTTGATCACCTCGCTGGATACTGTCCTTTCCGTTGTCCAGAGCTCGCTAATAACAGCCACCGCAAGCCTGGAGACTGCCGCCTATCTGCATTCACACTCAGCCCAAACGCAAGGCTCACGCAGCTCTTTATGTGCACGTACGTGCGAGCACACACACTGATGCACGCCCATGCATTGATGCTGACACATACGAATTACACCTGGTCAAGCACAACCCCATAGCTCCCTTGGGCCACAGCATCGGTCCTGGATTCAAAAGTGCCACATCTCAACTAACCTGACACGTGAAAGTGGAAAGTGGCCAGGGGGAGGGTATAAAGATCACGTACAAATACATCTGCCCATCCATGACCCTCCACGCTGCTGGGCCCCCAGTAAGGCTAGACAGTTTCTCAGCTCTCTCCAATAACAAAGTAGCTGGGGTCATCCAGATGCACGCTCACCCCAAAGACCCCAGGCAGTCACTGGGATGGCATGGCCCTCCCTGGTGACAGGCCACGCCCTGGTGACATTTGCTTTTTCCTCCTACAAAGAGGGTGAGCTTACAGAGCCAAGAGGCCTCTCTCCCAAGCTAACAAGCAGAAACTTTTCCTAAGTGAGAGAAAAACAAAGCCTGCCCTTCCTTCGGCATCCTGCCTCTCTCTAGGACTCTCACTAAGACACACGATTTCCACACACACCCTGCTCGTCCAAGGAAATCAATATGAAAAGCAATTCATCCACTGATATATTTTATCAAGATACATGTGGCGATGCCACATTTCATTTACAGTGCAGCCCTCAGGAAAGCCAAGGTCACTGGCTACAAAGCGGGCTGCAGGAGGGAGGGAGGGGGAGAAGCCCGTATTCTGCACCAGCTGCAAATAGAAAAGTGAATGAAATAGGAACAGAGATAGAACAGGGAGCCTGGGGATGCAACAATTACTGTATGGAGGAGGCGCAGCGCTGGGCCAGCTTGTTTAAATTTGAAATAGTTGATAGATTTAGAATGCTAAGTATTTTTCTTCTGACGATGGCAAACGCAAATGGTTTCACTAGCGTGCCAGTCAGTAGAATATAAAATATTTGTGAGCAGAAAATCAAGAGGGAGGAAGAAAAAGCAGGTGGGGTGGGGCGGAGGGCAAGGGAGACCAGACAGAATCTGGCCAAGAGGGCCAAGACAAAGAATGAAAGGGAACAGGCAGGAGGGCCACGGGACACGTGCTGGGCGCGAGCGGATGGCAGGAAGCGAACGGGAATTTCAATAAGCCTCAGGGAGGAAAATTATGATATCTGCACGGCTGCAGAGGGGCATATTTTTAGTAAATTTGAAAGCGATTTGCCACACATGGCACCATCCCACTCGGAGGGCTCTCCACCGGCTCCGGTAGCTGCGCCGTGGATCAAATGTACTCGGTAATTGCAGAGTCACTGCTACCCTCTTACCTCTAAACAGAGCAGATTAAAATAGCATGAACAGCTATAATAACAGGTTTGGGCTTCAGCTTTTTACAGCCAGAAAAATGCTTATGGAAACAAGGATTTTGCTGACTCTTTTCAAAGCGAAGTAAAGAAGAGAGAAGTTAAGTGGTCCCAGAGCTGCAGAGTGAACCGTATGGGGCTTCAAACGGGTTTGGGGCTGCAGCGGTCCCCCTCCCATCCAGACCCCAGGCTAAAAGTCAAGGCTGCTGGACAGATTCTTGGCACCTGGATGCACCCTGGGTCCTGTCATCATGTCCCTCCCCTTGCTGCTCCAGGGCCCCGGTGGAGGGAGTCTGGGTAGGACAAATGGCACACAGGGGCAGATGACAGGTGGGTGCCCACTTCCGGGGAAGGCAAACTGCACCAACTCAGGCCCCTTCTAAGCCAGCCCAGGGTTCCAACAGCCAGACCCCAAGTCAGATGCTGGCTATCCTTGAGGACCTAAGCTTCAGGTTGCAAGCTCACGAGTGTCTTGGGAACACACCCTGCTGCTAACCCTCATTTCATGCTGACCGCGGACCAGGTGCTAAGAAGGGTTTCATGGCTTCACCTCACCAAATCCTCGTAACATCACATACCCTAGCAGCTCGTTGCTGTGTTCGCCTCCCGTTTTGTAGGCGAGAAAACTAAGGGTCAGATGTTTAAGTAACCTGTCTAAGACTCTACAGCTAAAAAAGCGTCGGGAGTCGAGATTCAAAGCCAGGACCGCCTGAGTCCGGGGGCTGAAATCTTCACCCTTCGCACTGCACCCATGTGGATGGCATCCGCCTTCGCCACAACCACGGCTCAGCCACCACTCACGTGGCCTCTGCAGATGCAGCTGGGGGTCTGCCCAGTGGGCATCCAGGCTGCCCACTGATGAAGCAACAGCAGGCTAAGTTGCTGACCGCCCTGCCTCGGCCTGGGATGAATCGCCCAAAGAGGTGCTTCTGGCTGTTACGGGGCAGGCATGAGGGCGAGCTCACGCTGCAGCTCCCAGGAGCATCGTGCCTCCAAACCACTGACACCTCGGGATCCTCAGCCTTCCTAAGGAAGCCATGCGGCTCTAGACATTTCTCACTCTTTGCTGTAGACATGGACACTGAACTAAAAAAGCAAGGTGCCAGACGGGGCAGGAACAAGGGGTCAGGAGATTAAGCTCCCCAAAAGGGAAAGAAATTGTCCAAAAGTCCTATCAAAACTAAGCACTAAAGGCTTAGATCAGGCAGGCCTGAGTCCCAGCCCTGCGTCCTTCCAGTCCGATCTTTATTAACTTGCCTCCCATCACTCGTGATACTGGCGGGAGGTAATGAGAGCGAGGGAGGTCTTCCCACCCTCAGCACCCAGTCTTCAGCCGTCCAAGAGGAGACAGCACCGGGATTCTGCAACTCCATTCTAAGACACGTGCTCAGTTGCATTCTCCAGGGCACAAGATTAATCACATAACCCTTCCCAAACCCTGCTTCAGGTGCACACGTGACACCTGATGAGAGAGTCAGAGATCTGTGTGGTCATGGGCTGGCCACGTGGGTGGCAGCTTCAGGCTTCTGCAGAGACGGAACAGCCCCCTCCTTGAGCCCTTCTGGCTCCCCAGCAGGCCCAAAGAACCCCATTCTGATATCCCCCTTATAACCCTTCCTTCCTCTAACCCCTGACATGGGTCCTAATCAAGAACCCACCCGGCTCCGTACTGAGGCACTCCCGCCCACCCAGCCACACACCTGGAAGGCAGAGGTGTCTCAGCAGCAGAAGCAGTCACTTAACAGGGTGTGTATGGGTCTGTCTGTCTGCCTGTCTGTCTGTGTCTGTGTGTGTGTTTACAGGGGTGGGGCATGGGGGCTTCAGACCACTAGAGTGGTTCTCTAACTTCAGTGCACATCAGAATGATTTGGGGAACTTATTTAATACAGATTTCTACTCCCACTCCAGGGTTCCGATTCCGGCCCATCCCTGTGGGCCAAGAGATTTTAACACGCGCCCCATGGGGTTCCAACACAGGTGGGTCGACGGGGCACTCCGAGAACCCCTTGACCTATGGGCTGCAGTGGAGGAGAAGAACCGTCCGGTGCAGGGATTCTCATGAGAGGAGCTGCACCAGGAGGGCACATCAACATCCCCCTCGTGCTGAGAAGGCCCTGACCCTGCGAAGACACTGCGGTTCCCAGGGTGTGTGATTCCTAGGGGCAGGGGTGCAGGGAAGGGGGCAGGCAAGAAAATGTCGTGCAACCGGAGCCAGGAGGCAGGGAGCCCGAACCGCAGGGCCCAAGGTGGGGTCCAGGAGCCAGCACCCCCTGCCTCTGCCCCAGGTGAAGAACAAAGGACAAGGCCTTGGCCTTCAGGAGGCTTATGACCCGCTGGGGGAGATGAAGCCCTCACACCCAGAACCATCGGGGAACACCATAGCTGTTTGCAAAGTAAATAAGTATAATTTTGTGAAGCAGGAACTCTGCTGTGGATTGGGAAGTGGAGAGCCCAGGGTGGCCCCTCACAGGCACAGGAGGCTCATGGGGTCCTCAGGCCAGGAGTGGCCTCCCTCCCAGGTCATGTGACCTAGGCCTCTAGCTTCAGCCGAGTCTGTGAGGGTATCCACGGAATAAGCTTTCAGACTCTCCCTCACGAGGCAAGAATGTCTGCCTGCCACCCCAGCTCTCATCCCCCTGCTGTACTGCAGCCCAGCGGCCCAACCCCACTCTTGACAAAGACAAAGCCAGGGCCACTCTGAGCAATAACGCTCAGCTCCCTGAATCAGACGTGAGGGGCCTCACCACCTTGTCCGTCTGGCTCCTTCGTGGGCAGATTTCCTGGGACCAACCCCAAAGGACCCAACTGAGTCCCCAATGACCTGACCTGTCCCCACAGGCAGGAACGAGGACAGAGGGGCCGCTGCCAGGAAAGCTCTGCATGGTTAATGGACGAGGGAGACTAGGGTCATGAGGCTCCTGTTTGGAGACTCCCTTCCAGATATTTCAGTACAGAGGAGTGGATTCACCTTGTCTTAAGACCAGCTGAGGCAGAGGTGGCCTTAGATAAAAGCACCACCCACGTCTGGGCAGAAGGGAGGGATTCCAGTCAGAGCTCAGAGAAGATCCTTCAAATGGCAGAACCTCTGGGTTCAGCCTGTGCAACCTTTCCATCCAGGAGGACGCATGGAGCAGGGACGCGAGGTGCGACACCAGCGCACTGCGGTCTTCTCCTTTCACACAGGAGGACACGGTCAGTCCCAAGAGTTTGCGTAAACCCGGGTCCAGCCAAACGGCAACAGCAAATTTGTCTCTCCATGAAAATGGATACTCTGTTCGTTCTGTTCTCTGGTGCCTCTTCATGGGAAAAAAAATGCATTTGTGGAGTGAATTTCCTTGATGGGGGTCAGGTTTGACCCTGAAAGACCTCATCTAGCTGTCCGAAGCCGAAGGGTCTGGAGCAAGGAGCCACTCCTACAGCATATGCCCTGGACCCCTCCCACTATCCAAACCCAGAATGGGGGAGGGGACGTCACTGGTCTCGGGGAGGACAAAGGGACGCAGGCGTTCACCTCTTACTTTCCTACCATCTCCTCCTTGTGAACGAAGTGGATGCACTTTCTGCAGCCTTGATTGAAAAAGAAGTACTAGGAGGAACGACCAAAATTAAAACACGGGTGATGTCATGGGGGAATGGTGTGGGAATCCTGGCCACACCATCTGACAGCTATGCGACCTTGGGGACATTGCTCAACAACTTTGGGCCGTGGCTTCCTCATGTCTAAAAAGAGTAATCCCACCTACCTTCAACCACCAAAGGCTGCTGCATGGTTCCATGAGATCAGGGAAGAAACCCAGGGGCACGAAGTTAAAAACTGGTAACCCCCAAATTGGTAAAGGTGATATGGGAGTTCTCTGTATTATTCTTGGAACTTGTCTGTAAGTTTGAAAGTCTTCCTTCCACTGGCGGTCCAGTGGTTAGGATTCCGTGCTTCCACTGCAGGGGGCACAGGTTTGATCCCCAGGTCGGGGAACTAAGATCCCGCACGCCGTGTGGTGCGGCCAAAAAAAAAAAAAATTATTTCATAAAAATAAAATACACATGAGTTGCCTTAGAGGAGGGTGGATAAGCAATATTGTTAACTCTTTATATATCTCTGTATTGCTTCATTTCTTAAAATGAGTGTGTGTGTTCCCGTTGTCTTTTTTTTAAACTCCAGCAAAATTTTAAGGGAAAACAGGCAGACGGGGAGGGGGAGGGTCTAGGGTATGTGCCTGGCGCAGGGTATAGTCAGTTAAGGGCTGGTGACTCCTGCTCCCCGGGCCTCAGCCATTCCCTGAGCACCCGGTCAGCCTAAACATGCCCCCAGTCACATGCAAGCTCCCTGAGGACAAGAGACGGCCTCCCTCTCGCTCATGACCCCCCTCCTCCACGGCCCCCTTGAGCCGCGCTCTGCACTGGGTGGTCATTCAATACCTGGGTCCCTCTGACAATGAGAGCGAGTGAGAGGCTGGAGCAGGTGTGCCCGGCAGAGTCATTAAGGACAGAGAGATTTTCATCAGCCTGGCTCGGCTTAACTGTCTCCTTCTGGTGCTCAACTCTCAGGTTTCAGGGATGTGGCCAAGAGACACTGATTTGCCCATGGCTGAAACGGTGAGGCCTCTCAGTGCTATGGGCTCAAGGGGTTAACGTTTGGGTATTTCTTCCTCTCCCACCGTCCCCCTTTCCAAACGACGGGCCCTAATCCCAGAGCTTAGCAAGGGCGGCATTCCAGAACACCTCAGTTCCGGACCTTGTTTGGTAGGAGGTTGGGGGAGAGATGCCGGGAGAGAAGGGAGGGTGGGAGAAGCATCTGAGGCAAACCTGAGAACTCTGTGGCAGGCGGCTGCCTCTTCAATCATCATAGCTGTGAACACACAGCTACCAGAGCCCACCTACTCACCACTCTGCTGTGAGCACTGGTGACACTGATGTATTAAAAAATAAAGAAGGCTGTTTGCTTCCCTGCGTTACCCTGACCCCGTGGCGATGTGCCTCGCGTAACACTCCCCATGACTGGTAAATTGAGCAGACATGACATGGATTCCTCAGAGTCACAGACAGAATCAAACTGGACCTTGCTCCCTATCACCCCCAACCATCTCCCCAAAGCTAAGCGACCTTAAAGGCAAAATACATCTGCTGAAACCCTGTTGAGATTATTCATATGTTTTGACTCCTAATTCAGAAATAATAAGTGATTCACAGGTTCCAAGTTTAAAAATATATTCATCATCTGGTCTCCGTAGAAGCACGTATCCCACTGGTTTGGGAGCCTAATGCCGCAAAAGGCGCCCTGCACTGGTCCGGCACCCATGCACCTGTTTAGCCACAGGTGACGGGAGTGCGTGCTCCCACATCACCTATTTTATTAAAAACTCTACGTTAAGCCATTGTCAATAAGAGAGCCTTAATTCCTCTGGAACGCAGAGCTAAGAGACTGGCAAATTGTAAATCCTGCTCTTTCTTGACAGCCCCTCTGAGGGACAGAGAACCCATGAGTGTGAGAAATGGGAATTTATACTTAATTTCAAACTCCATGTGTAAACCAGTATGGAGAGCAGCTCATCACAGTGTGTTAACAGATGACAAGGATGCAAAGCCTTCCTCAAACATTCCTTCATTCCTTCTCCAAAGAGTCCTCTCTAGTTTTATATACAGATGTGTATGTGCGTATATGTATATTACAAACACAAACATCCGTGCACGCATATATGTACACCACAGAGCCATCCATCCCAAATGCAGTGTATTGACAAGAGGTTCAGATTCTCATCTGGCATTTGGGGTCATCTTAGCATCGTGTTCAGCCTTCCCATCTATGGTGGTCTCTTTGTGAGGGGCCTGATAAAGCCGCCTTCTAATCTACAAGGCTCAAGGGTAGATTCTGAGAGCCATGTTATACTACATGACTGGATACTATACCCTCCACCCCCAAACTCATATTTGAAGCTCTGGCCCCCAGTTTGACTGTGTTTAGAGACAGGGCCTTAAGGAGGTAATTAATGTTAAATTAGGTCATACAGGTGGGGCCCTCATCCAATAGGATTAGTGCCCTTATAAGAAGAAGAAACAACAGAGAAAGCTCCCTTGCTCTCTCCTTCTTCATCTCCCTCCCTTCCTCTCTCCCTCCCTCTCTCTCCCTCCCTCTCTCTCTCTCCCCCCTTCTCCCTCTCCCTCTCTCTCTCTGCCACGTGAGGACACAGCAAGGAGGGGGCCACCTGAAAGCCAGGAAGAGGGCCTTTGCCAGAACCTGACCATGCTGGCCGGACCCTGATCTTGGACTTTCTAGCCTCCAGAACTGTGAGAAACTTAACTGTTGTCAAAGCCCCCCCACCCCGCCCCAGTCTGTGGCAGTTTGTTATAGTGGCCCAAGCAGACTCAGACAGGACACTCACCACAAAGCCTTCAGTGAGTGAGTGGCCAAGGGCAGACGCCTATGCAGGATGCATCAACAGATTCCCTCTCTGGAATTTGGGACACAGACAGGAGAAGTTCAATTAAGTCTTGTTACATGTAAACCTGGGAGTCTTGGGGTGGTAATTTTTAGACTCACCCTGTGGTCTGCAGAGAGATGAAAATGAAATTAGATGCACAGGCTGAACTGAGGATGAGAAAGAGAAAGAGAACACTGCCTGGGTTTCTGACAGCTACTTTTCAGTTCTAGTCACTTGCCTTTAAAGGTGGACTGTATCCCTACACTTAGGCGCCATGATACACTCCCGTATTATGACAACAAACAGTCTTGTTTATTTCAAGCCAGCACAAATCTTTTTTTTTTTAACCTACAACCAAAAAAAGCCCTAAGTAATAAACATGAACCTAGACATTGAGATCTTTAAGAGCCAAGGCAATGTCTTCTATGTGTTTATTTAACTGTCCTACCCCCAAAGTAAATGTCCACATTCTACAGAAACCAAAGTGACAAACTTCCATTGAACTGAAACCAACAGGTACATCTGCCCAAAAAATGCTCCTTAAAGAACCAGAAGACAAATATGGCCCAACTCACACGACAGACAAAAATCAGCCCTAAACAACAACTGCCTCTTTGCTCAGCCACAGATCTTATACAGACTCTAAGGATGCCATATTTTCCCCTCTTATGTGCCTCACATATAGGGTGTGCATTCAGCAAACGAAGAATAAAAGGCCGTTTCCATTTCTGATCCCACCCTCTGCCAACCATACCAGGCACACATCTGCTAGAATAAATGGTTGCTATAGAAATCACCATTTTTGGAACAGGCAAACCCAGTGTCTATGAAGAATGCAGCCATCTCAGTCTTCAGTGAAATCTGTGGTCTTGGTGTTCAGGAAGTGTCTTAGAGGACAGCCAGTAACTTGCAACCAAACTGACCAAAGACGGGGGCATGACACCGCACGTCTCAGAATCTATCTTGACAGTCCAAAGCAAAGAGTTGCCAACAGGAGATAAGGTTGTGTTCGAGGACCCTCCCTTGGGAGTAGACCCAAATCCGGAGACATCTGTGAAATGCTATAAAACTGGAAATATAATATACTGGGTGAAGGCTTGGAATCTGGGATCAGACGGTCTTGGTTTCAAATTCAGGCTCTACCACTTAGAGGCTATATAGCCTTGAGCAGGATACCCATTCCATGTCTCAGTTTCCTCATGTGTAAAATGGAGATAATAACAGTCCCTATTTCATGGGATTATTTTAACGATTAAATGAGATAATGTACACAAGGATTCAACTCATAGCAGTAATGTACACAGTACGTTTGCTAAATATCCATGGTGCTGGACAGAATCAAGAACCAGACATGGGAACAGACAAGACAAAGAACAGAGCCATGAATTTCACGTTCTGATTTGGTGAGGAACTACCCTCCCCATCTTACTGGCAGCCAGCCAAGGATTAGAGCTCATTCTGGAGGTTGACTAGGGTTGCCAGTACATCAATGCATTCAGAAGCTGTGGTCTTCTGGGGCCAGCTCCCACCACTACGTCTCTCTTCCCAGTGACTCCACACTGGCAGCCTGAAATCAGCCAGGGTGGGAGTATTCCTACCACAGAAATTAGCAAACGCTACAAATCAGGTGTTTTTCATCTTGCAGAATTAGTTGTTAAACATTTCCTACGCGTCAATGGAAAAGCCTCCTCACCAGGAAAGTGGGATCTGAAAAACATTTAGTACCTAAGATTCTGTACAATCCTAAGGTTTCTCAGGCAGGATGTCACAGGACACAAGAACTGCAACTGGGCATCCCTGAGAGGCCGTCTAGTTTTCCTCCAACCGTTAGACTGTGTAGATTGGCTCCCTGATGAGGCCCTGCAGAGGAGGCACCATCTTGGAGGGGATGAGGTTACATGGGTTCCCAGGAGGAGGAAAGAAGAGTCCTGAAGGATGGGCAGAAGACTTAGAGATGAAGGCTGATGAGGAGACAGGGACCCTAGGGCCCCTGCTGGCCCTTCCTTTTTTCATCTTCACTGTTCAATTCCCACGCTTCACCCCAACTCCAGACCATTCATCATCACCATAATCTACAGACTCTGACAGAAGTTCTCAGGTCCCAGAGAAGGCCCTGACTTGGTTTCTACCATGACACTGCCACCCTTTAGAGCTTGTGATCGAGTTGAAGAAATAACTCATCCAAAGAGATGCAGGGACTTCCCTGGTGGCGCAGTGGTTAAGAATCCGCCTGCCAATGGAGGTGACACGGGTTCGAGCCCTAGTCCGGGAAGATCCCACATGCCGCAGAGCAACTAAGCCCGTGCGCCACAACTACTGAGCCTGCGCTCTAGAGCCCATGAGCCACAACTACTGAAGCCCGCGCACCACAACTACTGAAGCCTACGCACCTAGAGCCCGTGCTCCGCAACAAGAGAAGCCACTGCAATGAGAAGCCCGCGCACCGCAACGAAGACCCAACACAGCCAAAAATCAATCAATCAAAGAGATGCAGAGGAAGCATGCAGAGGAAGTAAGCTCAGTGGTTTCCAGGGGTGAATATATGGTGGGTAGCAAGAGGGAGAGGAACTGAAGAAAATGCGACAAGCTAGAAGGGAAAGTTTCTCCTGTTTCAGAGGATAGCAACTTACAGATACAAAGAGAATTCAGTTTTAAAGGATGAGACACAGAATGGATGGATGCAAAGGAGACAGTATGACACTGGGGACAAGGAGAAGGAGTTCAAGGTGAATGAAGCTGTAGGGACCCTAAGGAAGTCTGGTGGGAGGGGACAGCCTCTTCAGCACCTGCTCCCCACCTGCGGCCCTATACCTTGTACCTACTCATTAGCAAGTGCTGGCTCTGCCCCCAGAGTCCTGAGAGAACCTTGGAAGCAGAGGGGCTTGGGGGTGGCTCCAACGCCCTCTCTGGTCCCCGGGAAAGTAGAGATGGACTCTGCTGGCCTCTCAGCGACTTCCCTCCTGGAAAGGAGCCAGGAAGCCACCCGGCTCATTCTACTGCCTCCAGACAAGACACTCCAGCTCTGTCCACAGGACTCTGCCCTTTGATTCATTGTGAGAGAAGACTCTGTAATCCTTCTTTGGAGAAACACCTCCCGTAAAGAGAGCTGCTTCTCACTCCAGAGGGAGCAACCCCGGCGATGAGGGCTTTCCTCACTAGCAGCAGGTGTGGCATCGGGGAAGCTGGGCTGTCAGTCAAGGTCCCAGCCCCATCCCTGCTAGCTGTGTGTCACCAGGCCAGGCACTCTGAGCTTCACTTTATTATCTGTACTCCGAGGTAACGATACTTACTGCAAAACTGTCGTGAGGATTAAAGTCTGGCTTTTAAAGCACCCACACAAGGAATGACACGACACAGCACTCACGAGAGGAGAGCTGGTGCTCCGGCTGCTGTTGAAACCCACACTCCCCCATCACTGGAGACACCCAGGTGGGACCAGACAGAAGCCTTCCATCACACTGTCCAACCCAAAACCTCCGTGACGCCATGCCCCCGTCCCCGCACACAGCACTGCTAAAGTTCTCTTTTTCTAGCTTCGTGGGGAGAGGCATTTGTGCATCATTCAGAAACACAGTGGAGGCTGAATTAGCAGGTCTCTAGAGGAATCCTCCCTAGAAAATCCTATAGGCAATTCCAGGCTTCCCAGAGGGGAAGGCGGTGGAGAGTGAACCTGTGTACGCACACACACACACTCTCTTACACACACTCTGTCACTCATTCACTCACATACATGACTCCCTGAATCCTTCATCACAAAGGTCAACATGAAAGGTCAACCGAACTCCAAGTCACTGTCTGAGTGATCTGTGCTCCCCTCTTTTTTGCTGCTCCAACCCAGAGTCCGTTACTCCGAGACAAGTATAACCACAGGAGCTGGAACATGCATCACAGACCCACGCCCCACGCTGCTTTTATTAGAAATACTCTTCTCTTCCTAACTCCTCACTCCAGACATTCTCTTTGACCGGTTCTCCTTGGGGTGAGACAGAAGAAATGAACTATGAAGCAGGAGGCCAAGGTTCCGGTCACTTCATCTCTCGGGGCCTAAGATTCCTCAGAGGAGTTGACGGTGTGGTCTCTAAGTTCTAAGATTCCATGATATGCATTTGAGAACTATTCGAGACTACCAAAATAATCATGATAAAATCTTCCCCAAACTCTAGCCTGTTTTCTCCAGATCCTGTGGATTTGATAAAGTCATCAAATAGGCAATAGATTCAATCCACTAATTTCAGACGCACACCTGGGGTCCTGTGATAAAGTTGGTTGTGTTTATAAAGCCAAGGATTAACATTTCATAGAGTCATGATTTCATCAGTAACTAACTACAAAGGATTAATTAGGAGCGAGGGAAGAGCCCATGGCTCTGGAATCCAGACCTAAGGAAAATATCTATCTCTGCTCTCCAGATGTCAGCACACACACCAATAAAGGTCTTTGATGAAAACGTCTCTCATTATTCAGGGGACTCCAAAAATACTATTTTCTGCCACGGAATGAAGATACTTCTGATCCTTATGCACTCTAAAGTATCATCACAAGTCAATAAACACGAATTCGTATACAGACAACGTCTGCTTATCAAAATATCTTTCCTTCAAGACCCACTGCAAATACACAAGACAACCTCTATGTGGTTTTTCCAAGATCTCCTCCAACAGCATGTTCAAAACATAAACTTACTTTTCCACCCAGAACTTCTTTTATATTCCCACCATTCACCAGTTATCCAAGCCGAAACTCAGGGGTCTCTCTCAACTCCGTCCTCACAATCCTGCCCGATGAGTAAGACCTACCCATCTTAGCCCGGCCACGCACCCTTCCCTCTCCACCTGCCCCGCTGCCGCCACAGTTCAGCCTGCATTACCTCTCACCAAAGCCACTCACCAGGCTTCCAAGAGGTGCCCCTGACTCCAAGCTAACACACCCACATATTCATCCTCAATTCCACACTCGGAGGGCTCTTGCTAATATGTATTTCCTATTACTTCCCTCTCTTGATTAAAAGCTTTCAACATCTTGCCCCAAACTTACAGAGTAAAGTTCACATCCTTTTGCTGAGCAAGCCAAGGCCTTCCTGACAGACTCCACATCACCTCTGACCACCACCTCTACCTACCTCATCACACATGTCAAGCTCCAGTGAGACCCAGTGTCCTGCCGTTCTCTGCTCCTTCCTCCCCTGGGCCTTTGCACGTGCTGTTTCTTCTCCCTGGAATGCTCTTCCCTCTTGCCTAACTAGCGATCTTCCTCTTGCCTTCCCAAACCCTGCTCAGACGTCGCCTTCTCCGCCAAGTCTTATCTGCAGCCCCTTCCAAAACACAACCACTGTTCGCCTCCATTCGCTCTATACCTTGTTCTTTGTTTTATTACGACTTTGATTATGCTCTAATGTATTGGTGTGTCTATTTACTTACCTCCCCTACGAACTGATCAGATTCTTGGAGACGAGGACCATGTCTTTGGACTCCTGTATCCCCATCGTCTGGTATGTAGCAGAACTCAATAAATACGTGTTGAAAGAATGAGTCAGGTGGAGCCATGCCCATCTTGGAGCTTCCAATGCATTTCCTAATTGTCTTAGGGAACGTGTTTTACTCTATCTCCTATTACAGCCATTGGTGGACTCGTTTTAACCCCAAATTAACAGCTAGGAAAAGGCTTATGCCTGAGCATTACCTCTCCAACAGAGCCAAATACATCCAGTGGGTATTCAGTAAATATTTGATGAATTGAATAAAGTGAGTTCAAAGCTACTCTCCAGTGGAGATCTGCTTTAAACACACACACACACACACACACACACACACACACACACACACACAATGCTCAATCACCTACTTAGGAGGCCCTGAGAGGTTTCCAAACATCCAAAAATCCATCTTCTGAGCTGTGGGTTACAGAAGGTCAGATTCCAACCTGAGAATGAGGAGAAGTTCGGCAAAGCTGACAAGGAAGACTGTACATTGCAGGTCAGTGGCTTCCAGGTATTCACGGCCCTCTCACCCCTCACTTCACCTAGAATGTCCATTAAACACACTTAAACACACATACGCAGACTCTTCTTTCTTTCTTCTGGGTCTTTCTGCCCCCAGTTTCAGCAAACACACACTCATATACACCGGCTGGGAGTTGGAAGTAAAAACGTTCCTGGCAAATAAAGAAAGAAGACCATGTAAACCAGGATATTCCCAGTAGGTGTGATCCTGTGTTGCGTGGGCAGGGCGGGGAGGGGATGCAGCCTGCGGCCCACCGCTCTGAACACACAGGTGAAGGGCAGCATGTGACCGCACGTGTGGGCCCTGGGAGGCAGCGTGGCCATCCCCCGCCTGCCTCTCTGTCCTTCTCCCTCCCTTCCTCCGGGAAAGATAAATTAGCGGCCTGTCAGCAGAGGACAGCCAGAGCAGTTGTGTTTCTGTAAAGGGGCAGTGGAAGTGTCTTTGATTAATACGCGGCTGTTACACAACCTCTCTTAACCAGCTCTGAAGGAAGACAGATCCCTTCAGACAGGCTTTAAAAATAATGGGAGAAAGTTCTGGTGTGCACCCACCACCCCATCAGATACAGGGACCCCTGCTCCCATCTCCACCTCTGATGAGTGTGGCCTGGGGCTGTCCCTGGGGGAAGGGCACGGGAAGGAATGGGTGGGACCCACGGGACCCACCCCTCTCCCCGAGAAGAATGTGGGACTGTCGCCTGCTCACTAAAACCAACACCTGCCGATGTGCTAAGAGTCCTCTTGAAGTCCCAACAATAGACATCAAAGCTGATGTTTGGGAGTTGAGATAACAGGAAAGGGAGTAAAAAAGAGGGGGAGGGAACAATACCAACAAAAAGTCTATCTCACCTTTGACCTCTGGAGAGGTGACAGACCCCAAACACTTTAAACTGTGCTGGGGGACGCACACTCTCCGCACTCTGGTCACGTCCACATATAAATGCAACAGTTCCTTCTTCTGGAAGGTCTCTCCTAGAGGCAGTAATACAGAGCTTCGGCTCCTCAGGTGAAGGTACAGAAATTAAAGGGGTCTACAGGTTTCAGCGATACTCCATCCTTACACAGCCTGGTCCTACCTCCCCCTTAGCAAAAGAAGGAAAGGGAGGAAGGGAGGGAGGATGGAAAGAATGAATGAATGGATGGATCTGTGCTCCTGAGATCTTTATTTCTGTGCCCCTGTAGCCCATCAATGTGGACTGGTCATCAGGACTTCTATGAAACTCAGCTCAGGACCGGAATATTCTAGGAAACACCTTAATTTCCACCCTGAATTCCATCCCATGTGTTGAAAAATAAGGTATATTCTGTAAAATAACATACGTTCTGTTTCTGGAAAGAACTCTGATAAGAACTGAAGCAAACTTTTTTTACAAACATTACAGCTTAAATCATCTCCCTGCTCCTAACATAGCGTTAAGGCTGGAACTTAGCAGCAAAGACACAGATCAATCAGATGAGAGAATAGAATGAGTTTTTTTTAATGTTCTAGACATTCCAAGGTCTAAAGAATGATATAACAAGCCACCCATATACACCCATATACAACGAAGTCCCTTGTGTTCCCTCCTATCCCCATATCCCAAAGTAACTTCTTCTCTTCTCCAGTCTTCACCCACTGATCTGTCCTCCAAGAAACATTTTTTGGTCCCCTACTTTGTGACAAACATTGTGCCAAGTAGCAGGAACACATTCTCCAGAAATCATCTCCAATTAAAATATCAGGTTACTCTAGACTCTTAAGAGAAGAACCATAGTATTTCTACTTATTTCCTGAAAGTATGTCATGGAGCCAGAGATAGTACTATTTCTACTGAATCACCTGGAGGTTATAAGACAGCCCCCAGGATGAGTTTTTCAGTAACAGTTTTATCCCTACCATCCACTACTTCCACTAATACATCAGCTTTTTAATAGAGAGTGGGAGCTGAGTCATTTCGTGTACTTAAAACTAGACTAATCTAATATCGATTAAACAACTTTTTGCTGAACGACTAACTGAATGAACAAGTGAATACACAAATAGAAGAATGAATGCCAGGTTTTAGGTGGAGACTATCTGGGCACTGGACAGCTAACTATGTTTGCCCCAATAACCTCAATAGAGTCGGCTTTGAAAAGCCCCAACCAGCTTCATTTAGGAAGAGGAAATGAGAGGATGGGAAATAAAAACAGAATGAGGGATAACACAAAGGGTCATTTATATAATGTCTGCATTTTTCTAACCCCCTTTCCCAAACAAATCTCAAACTAGAGAATGCTAGACAAGGGCAAAGATTATGACATTTCTATTTGTCCTCCATCATCTCACTCAAAGTAAAACACTTGGCAGGTGCTCTGGGGGAATCAAAGGTCATGATTAGATGGGTTTTAGATTGGGAATATCCTGAGGACAATGTTAGTAGCTCTGGAATTCCTTCTTCTCTCCCCTTTTTTCTTCCCAAAACTCCAACCAGTTTCCAAGTCAATACCTCCACCTTATATATGCAAAATACATGCAGTGTTAGACTTCCTCAAAAGAGGCTCCAGACGCCTCTTTTGAAGAATCTACTGGTCTCAGGAGAGTGTGTAGGAAAAAGGAATGGATGAGAATTGATCTGTTCGGTAAATTACTTATTCATAAATAATTACTGTACAGTGACTGCTGAAGACAGTGCAGAATTCAAAGATGAGTAAGACAGAACAAGAGGGTCTTTGCTCTCAAGCAATGTCTAAAAAGGAAGGTTAGGTATGCTGAAGTATTTCTGCCGTAAGCCAGGAAGCAGCAGGTCCCTTGAGAGGTCAAAATGAAGTGTATGGAAACAGAGATGGCTTTATGGAATTTTCATTTCAACTAGGTCTTAAAAGACTAGGTAGGAGGGCTTCCCTGGTGGCGCAGTGGTTAAGAATCCGCCTGCCGATGCAGGGGACAAGGGTTCGAGCCCTGGTCCGGGAAGACCCCACATGCCATGGAGCAACTAAGCCCGTGTGCCACAACTACTGAGCCTGCACTCTGGAGCCCACGAGCCACAACTACTGAAGCAGGTGCACCTAGAGCCCGTGCTCCGTAACAAGAGAAGCCACCGCAACAAGAGAAGCCACCGTAATGATAAGCCCGTGCACTGCAACGAAGAGTAGCCCCCACTCGCCGCAACAAGAGAAGACCCGCGTGCAGCAACGAAGACCCAACGCAGCCAAAAATAAATAAATAAAATAAACAAATTTATTGTAAAAAAATAGAAAAAAGACTAGGTAGGAAAGAAGACTAGGAGAAAGAATGGGGTGAAGCTGCCTTCTGTGGATAGACAACTCTTAGGATGGGTCTCTTCAGAACAGGGAAACCTTTGGGAGGCAAGTACATGCTGAAATCTGGAAACAGAACAATATTCCCCTTAGAGAGGAGGGGTCCTCGGATCACAATGGATTTCTTTACAGGAAAAAAAAAATCAACCTTTTAACTTTATCCTCTCTTTTCTTCTCCCCTCTTTCCCTCCCTCCCTCTCTCTCTTGGTATCTGAATACTCTACGAATCCAAATTTTAAAACTCAGCCATTAAAGGCTTTATACTCTCCATTCTATAGACATCATTGTGACATTTTAAAATTCGATAAATTATAAAAATGGTAAATGATAAAAGGAACCATAATCAGAATTACAGGATAAATGAATAACTGGAAAAAATATTTCCTTCCCATTCAACAACTAAAGGATGAGTATTTCTGATTTATACGGAAAGAGAACCAACAAATATCTAAGGAAAAGACAAAAACCCAACAGAAAAGCATGCAAAATGTTTAAAATTTTTGATGTAGTCAAGTACATAAAGGTAAAACTCTATATATTTTGGGTTTTGTACATGATCTTTTAAATATATATGTATTATAATATTTTAAATATATATTTCCCCCTACACTGAAGAAAACATATCTGACAAGCACACACAAGACAGAAATTCTTTATGGAAGTGGGTCTAGAAGCCTCCCAAAAGAACAGAGAGTTAGGATAAAGAGAAGAGGAAAAACTGTGTCTCAACAGTAGCCAACAAAAACACTAGAGATAAATAAATTCAGCATTCTGGCATCTGTGGACCCAGAAAAACTAGACTACAGATTAAATTAATTAGGGAAACCACCCACAACAGACCGACAGCAGCAGGAGAGGGAGAGAAAAGGGGAATGAGAGGCTGAGCGCTGTCGAAACAGGTGTCAGAAGAGCTTGGGCACAGCGACTCCCCAGGAACTTCAGCCCATCAGAAGACACAGTGGTCTCGGTCTCATTCATAATGTTTGCCTTGGCTGAGGTTCTAAAGCACAGGAACATCTGTACAGAAGGAAGCAACTGATTTCAGTGAAAGCATTCTGGAAACTTCACGTATTGAGAGTCATTTCAGGGAAGGACAATGCAGTTCGTGGTATGCACTGCACGAATGAACGATGTTGTGGAGAGCACCAGCCAGTTTCTCTCTCTCCCCTGTTGGTGTGAAAGCGAATGGGCAGGGGTTGGTTCGGAGATGGAGAGCGGAGGAGAGAAACAATTTCAGAAGCACAGGCAATTATATAGGTTGGTTTCAATTTTGAAACTAGTGCTTAAAGACCAACGGTATTGCCTTCAGCTCTCTGGAAACTACAGTGTAATTAGGTTCACTCAACTTAACTTCAAACATGTCCAGTCATTAAAATTTTTCTTGATCCAGCCAAGTTATTACACACACACACACACACACACACACACACACACAGATCTCTAGGCCAAAAGTACATCAAGTCCCCAAGAAACAGCAAAAACATGTCATTGCTTTTCAGAGACCACGCTCCGGTTTCATGACCTCCCTTAAAGATAACATTCTCACGATTAATTAATGAATGAACAGCCTCTCCCCCAACACGCACATCGGGTTCTATGCAAATTCTTGAGCTTTTAAATTATACTGTTAATGAAAGCAAATAAAGGCAGTTAAAAGGCAATTGGCTCAATTGGTGTTAATATTTAAGCACAGCATGCGTAAAAACAAGATCACAGAATTCAGTTTTTACCAAGAAAACTTTAACCCAACTTCATTTCCAAAAGATCAGACGCATTACCGAGAATCTTCTCCCCCTACCCTCCAGCACCAGGTAGTGAGGCTTTTTATTAAGGAAATATTTCACATGAACCTCATCAGTTTCTATCACTTAGAAATTCCAATCTATAAAATCAAATCCGCTCAATCATGTTTAGATTAGATCCTGCATCTCAAAGGCAAACTAACGTGTTTACATCTCCCCTCTCCTTGGCACCCTCAGGACCAAGGTTCCAAGATGTCAGAAGGGAAAGGTTCCCACCGCCCCCCGGGACCTGAGGTCTCCCCGGTGGCCTGACTCTTATTCCTAAAATCTGAACCACTGAAACCAACATACCAGTCTTGGCATCTCTGCCAACTGTTTTAAATCAACCTCACGCAAAAGCCCTAAAAGTTCACTAGCCAGGCAAAGGCAGTTGCTGCGATGTTGCCTGGGGCGCCTAGACTCCCCCACCAGAGAGGAAACCATCCAGGTCAGACTTCTAACGTGTAACGTCCCCTGGTGACCCCAGATTATTGCCGTCGGGGGCTTTCTGCACACGGGTTGCTGCAGAGGACGGCTTTATGTCCAGTCTTCTGCTTTAAGGTCTGGCTGAGGTACCAGGATCTCGCAGAAAGCCTGAGCCCCTCAAAGGGAGAGGAAAAGGGGGGTGCGGGCGCAGTAGAGAGGGTCAGCCCCTCTGGGATGCTGAGGCTACCTGCCAGGAGCCCTAAGCACCACCCTCCTGCTCACACATGCACACATAACTCTGCCACAGTTTTCACACTCCTTCTCTGGGAGTCTAGTGCCCTCGAGACATAGCGTTTCAAAGAGCACAGTTTTGAATATGATGCCGAAGGCTTTTAAAGGACTTAAATTAGCAGAGCCTCCCCAGAAGTCCCCGTGTGGCCCCCTCCAGGTCCTGCCCCCAGTCCTGGCTCTTCTGGTGCACCTCTGTGCCCCTCACTGCTCTGCCCAGCTGCTCAACCAAACCACCGTTGCCAGGCTTGCCCTAAGCATTTCCCACTGCCCAAGAGAACCGGCGAGGTCTGCACTGCACCAGCTCCAGGAAGGCTGGTCCTGCTCTGTATCAGCCTGGAACCCACTGGGAGAACAGCCCCTGACAGACAGCCTCGTCTCTGAATTCAGTCACTAAATCTCTCCCCTCCCCTCCTTCCCTTTCCTCCCTCCCCCAAGCCCACTTATCCCCAAACCATTCTATTCGATTAAGGGGACTGGCCACAGCAAGGATGTTTACATTAGGCTCACTTCCAGGCCATAACCCGTCCTGAGGGAACACATTCCTGAGGGGGCGATGGAAAAAACTATGCAAAACATCTGGGCCTCTCTGTGCTCCCCACTCCAGCCTTGGGGCACTCCATCAACCTCCAGGTCTCCCCAAGAGTAAGCGGCATCGCCAGGGCATGGGGCCTGGCTTCAGGGTCTGGGATGCCTGGGAAGCTGCAGACATTTTTCGTCTAGCAAAGACCTCGCCCAGCCAAAGATGTCCCACCTCAATGCACAAAGAACCAATCGCAGTCACCACAACATTATTTCTGGGGAGACAGCATTTTCCAGAAGGCCAGTTCAGTACTGGGACAAAGTTCCTTAGAAAATTGCCATATTCAAATGGAGAGCTAATGAAAAGCCAAAGCCAGCTCCACTAGGAGAAGAAACAGACATTGTTTCTCAAGGATGGGGACGTGCCCCATACTCTTCCCTTCCTCTGCCTGGCTCCTCCCCAAACCTCCCCTCCCACAGTGCCAGGTCGCAGCACAATTAAGCCTGTCATGGGATAGGATGACACATGTGCCCCATCCTCAGACTCCAAATGGGACAGACCCACCAGAGAAGCAAACACAGGAGGTGCATAAGCGCAGTTTGGTGAAGCCAGTTCTGGCCGGCTGCCCTCCCCTAACCATCAACCCGGAAGCCAGCCTATCCCAATATGCACAGAGAAAATACAAGAAGGCATTAAGACCACAGGCTAAGCAATTAGACAGACCTGGGTTTGATTTTCAGCCACCCAACTTAAAAGCATGGACTAAATAGTCTAACCTCTTCGAACAACTCCTGTGTACAAATGAGGTGTCTCATCTGTAACACCAGGATGCCAAAGGTCTGTCGTGGGGACTGAATGAGGTAATCTGTACCCAACGCTGAACTCAGAGCCCGCGGCACCCTAGGTGGTCAACCCAAGGGAACCACCCGTCCAGTGCCTAAGGAAATCGGTCACCACCACCAGCTACCCTCCTCAACCCCTACTGGCAATTTCCTAATCACTGAGGTGTCTTGTAGCGAGTTGAGTGGGTAAGGGGGTCGGTGGAGAGGGAAAGTGGGAGATGAGCTCAAAGTAAGTCAGAAAGAGAAAAATACCATATTCTAGCGCATATATATATGGAATCTAAAAAAAAAAAAAATGGTACTGATGAACCTAGTTGCCAGGCAGGAATAAAGATGTAGACATAGAGAATGGGCTTGAGGACACGGGGTGGGAGGGGGAAGCTGGGGCAAAGTGAGAGTAGCATCAACATATATACAGTACCAGATGTAAGATAGATAGCTAGTGGGAAGCAGCAGCATAGCACAGGGGGATCAGCTCGGTGCTCTGCGATGACCTAGAGGGGTGGGATAGGGAGGGTGGGAGGGAGGCTCAAGAGGGAGGGGATATGGGGACATGTGTACGCATACGGCTGATTCGCTTTGGTGTACAACAGAAACTAACAAAGTATTGTGAAGCAATTATACTCCAATAAACATCTATTAAAAAAAAAAAGTTTCACCATGATGTTACAGCAAACTCCTTCCAGAACAGGAGGTAGGGAGCTATGACAGAGGAGATCTGTGAATAAACACACAGACATCAATTCCACTCTACAAACCAGAGATGGCCTGTGACCACTTCTGCAATAATAAAAGCCGGCTCACTGATTCACGCTGGGCTTTTGTCAAACATGGAAAAAGTTAAGAAAAAAAGATTCCTAAGATGCTGGCTCTGGAGCAGACTTCGTAACGGCTGCGAATATTCTGTACACTCAGCTGTTCTTTGTGCCCTCTTTTGTCAGGGCCTGGGGGCTCAGAGCTAAAACTGGCACCCAAAGACCATCTGGGGCTGCTGTCTTACACACAGAGGTTTAAATAGCTCAATGAATGAACCTAAGAATTAGTGAATGATAAAGCCGTATGGTCTCCATCAACCTCTCCTCTCCCGAACAGCATTCAAACCCTCCCTGTGTCTTCCGCAATGAATGCTTCCTAAGTACAAATGAATAATAATAATAATAAAGGTAGGAGGGAGAAAAGGGATCCCATTACAAGGAAGGCCAACTTAAAAAACAAACAACTTAGCCCCAAATCTCCTGCTAAATTCTTCTATTCGCTCCAGGTTCATTAGAAAATCTCTCTTCCCAAGTAAGACAGGAAAAAAAAAAAAGTTGGACTGCACAGTGTCGCCAAGCTCTAGCCCTCTCAATCCAGCATACTGTTCCTCTCTGAAAAACATCTACCTCCGAGGTCAGTTTGACCAACCTATTCTGGAATCAAGAGTGTACAGTTCTCCCAAGATGCATATGTATATATCCACATCACACAGCTGAGAAAGAGTCAGGGCTACATACCCAACCCCAGGGAAAGAGACAATCTTCCGGTCACTTCTAAAAGCTACACAACTGTTCTTCCGCGGTGGAAAATCTAGCACTGCCCTCACTTTGGTAGGCTCAAATATCATGTTCTGGAGCAGAGACACCATGGGAGAGAGGATCTCTCTGCAAAGTGCTGCTATACTTGGCAACCGCTGGATTTATTTACTCTGAACGACCAAGCCTTTCATCACCAGGGAGGCCAGAGCTGAGAGAACAAGGCTAATCTGAGAAAGTTACATTAGATCTAAACACGAAGTGTTTTATGTATGGTGCTGTTACAAGGTCTAGAGAGCTCTTCTCTGGACATCATCAGAACCAAAAGAGGAGGGACACCCAGGCAGGCTTCCAGGCAGGTGAGTGAGTCACATGATGCAAAAGGTCCCTTCCAGGACCTGGATCATAATGCAGCAGAGAAAATCCAAGAAGGCAGTAGGCACACGGGCTGAGCAATCAGCCAGGCAAGCAGATCTCATTCAGGCTATGACCCTCGTTGACAGGGAGACCTTGGACAAGTCATTGAACCCTCCAGGGCTCCACTCCCTTATCTCACCTACAAAATCAAAGGGATCACCAGGATCCCTCCCACCTTGAGGCTGGGTTTGCTGTACCGGGTAAGACTGTCTTTCTCAGGGGCGCATGGATGTGCGGGAATCCCTGTGTATACTCCTGTCCCGCCCCAAGCCCAATTGGTGAAGATACAACTGCTGTGCTTTCAAACAGCCATCGAGCGGGGACTGGGCTGTGAGGGCTGATATGAAGGGGAAAAGTCTGGGCTCTGAGGAACTGTGATCAGAAAGAAAGATGAAAGACATGGGCAATGCGCATGGTAAGAGAGTAAGGAGGCATGAGAAAGAGCTAGATTTCTTTGAGAAATCAGAGAAGAGAAGATGGTGAAATCATTAACCCTCAGGCCAATTTACTCAGGCTTCTTCTAACGAAATGTCCAAAAGAAACCAAAGCTAAGCATTAGGATTTTATTTCCTTTTTCATTTTCCTATATAATCCACTATAATTTTTTTTTTAAGTCAGGAACAGAGGTGAGGGTCCCGTGACCTCAAAAGAGGGTAAATAGAGCCACGAAATGAGCCCAGGCGGAAGGGATGAGCTGCCTTCTCTTCACAGAAGAGACAGACCGCTTCAGAAAGGGGCAGCCGCCCTATCACTGCCGAGAGCACTTGCTCTGTGGGAAGTGGAAGCAGACACACGGCCAAGACTAGCATTTTCTTCCTAACAACCCTCTGGCTATTAAAGGTTAATACGGGCTGGAGGGGAGGTGGGGGAAGGGAGGAAGAGGAGAGGAAAACATTACGCAGGATTAGAATGCTACTTTTACTTTAAAAGCCGTCATGTGTAAAGCATTAGTGTTTGTGAAATCGCATTCTTGAGTTAAGTCAATGGACAATCTTTTATACATAAAAGTGAAAGAAAGCAATTAAAAGCTAAATGAAGAAAAACCACCTTCCCCTGGTGATCTGGGCTATCCCGGTCCCTTTGTATTAACAGGAAGCAAAGACAAGGGTCTCCCCAGCACCACTGTCCAAATGTCTCTTTTATGGCCCCCTCGGTGACAGTTTGAGAAGTTTTTGTCTTCCTTCTAAGTTTACCTATGAGACTGTTAGGGTAAGAGGAGAAGGAAAGAACAGTGAGAGGGGAAAAAAACCTCATCTAAGCACAGCTAGTAAACAGGGGAACCCAGAGAGAGGCCAGATCTCTCCGCCTCCAAGGAAGCCTTAATAGATACCCCAACTCTCTTTGTCACCTCCACCAAAAAAGAGCCACACCACGTGTTTCAACCATGAGAATTAAGTCAGAGCTTGGAGCTGTCTGGCCAGCCTCAGCTCACAGGCTTGCTGCAAGAATCAGAGAAGTATATTCAGATCACAAGAGAAACTAAGATGAGTTATCAGGTGTACTGCTGTCTACCGCTCAGGTGCCAAACACGAACTGGTCTAATTTTTTTTAAAATGTGTCTTGCCCAGGTGGGTGGATGGCTATGAGTAAAACTGCTAATTTACCTGGAAAAACGGGTCAGGAAAAGGCAAGTACAGTTGCAGTGTAGGGACCAACCCAGATCTCAGGGGAAGCGGGAATGGCAAAGCCCCTTCTGGTGCTCAAACGAACTCAACCCTGCTACTCAGAGTGGTTGAGATGACTCTGGTGCCTCTAGCAAGAATGTCCCCATGATAAAAGGCACTACTTTTCTCTTTCGTATCAGCAAAAAGAAAAGCATGAATGAGTCAACATACATTCAACAGAATGGCTTTCCAGTGGAAACGTGCTGCAGAAGCTAAAAGGATGTTCTCTATTTTGGAGGCTGAGTAGGCTGAATCCCATGATGGGCTGCTCCCAGATTCCAGGCCTCGTGATTCCCACGCCACAAGATCGCCTACTTCTTGGCTTCCAGGAGGTCCATCACCTTCACTGAATCTGACAATCATGCCCAGAAAGATTCTGGAAAATGAATGCAAACCACCGCAAAACAGCGCCCATTCACTCTCCTGTCCCCGCTCACTCTCCGCCCTGGTAACACAGAGCATCCTAGGGACAGTGCTGACAGCTGGCTATTCTGGGGTACTTTCTCTTCCCTTCCTGCTATGGAAAAACAGGGTAGATGGGACGAAAAGGCAACGCAGAGACGGCCAGGCCCAGAAAGAGAGAGAAATGCTTCAATCTCAGGTGCTGGAGGTAAAGGTTGGTATCTTTCTCCAGCTGTGTCCTTCACCAGCTAGCAGGCCATGTTTACAGGATAGCACATGCTTGCAAGGTTGTTACACAGCCACGCTAAACCACTCCCTAGTCTGCTTCCATCCTTTCTGCCTTCCAAGTAGGAACTCTTGTGGGGCTGAAAACGAGAACATAGTTAGGTGCCAGTTTTCCATGCATGTTCAGCCTGAGATAAAAAAAAAATCTCAACGTCTACACCATCCAAATGCATCCATGTAGAAAAGAGCCTCCCGTGGTTGCAGAGGTGCCCGCTTTGGTTTCTGCTCCCTTCCCTGCTCCCCTCTGGCAAATGAGCTCAGACTGGGCACCTTGACCAAAATGCTGGTCTGAGTAGGAAGGAGGGAGGATGAGAAAGGAGAAGAAACTGGCGTGGATAACCCACAAATTCAATTATTCAGCCCACACACAAGAAAGAATAGTTTGTTAGATTTCTCTTTGATTCCTCGGGCTCCAACCCACACACTGGTGTCAGGGAGGGGTGTTAAATAAGCCTCTGAAACGAAGCTCCTCTGTGCTTTAACACCACAGGCACCCACACCTCCCTTTGAGACAGAGAGCTCAGCATCATTCACTCCAGCCAAGTCCCCCTCTGTTCTGCGGCTGAGTTCATCTTGGGCCCCAACTTGTGAAAGGAATCCAGGATGGGTTAAACGTTACCTGTATCTCCACCCCACATCTCCTAGCCATCTGATCAGCGCTAGAGAAAACATCCTGTGTACAGACCTTGAGAGGCTGACATAGGGTGGGGGAGCACCAGCGACACATGGCCGACGAGGAGTTAATCCCCTGAGAGATAGGGGCCCGCTCCTTGGAAAGTTCAGAGAAAGCAAAGAGAAGAAAGATTCCACCGGCTGTTACATGTGGTTACTAAAACACAAATGCAAGCAGAGACTTCTGTGTCCCCAGGTTCAAAAATACAACAACGAAAACCTCTTCGGTCCTAGCATCCTACACACTAAAAAACAAATGAAAAAAAAAAAAAAAGTGTGTTTAAGCAGAATGTTCCCCTGCGTTGCAGTGCTGGTACAGCCCCTGCCCTCTGCGCTCATCTCTAGGTTAAACGGTCCTTTGGACCCAGGCTGAGGGGTGAAGAGGTCTGCCTCCCAAATTCCAGTTATTTCCTGATTCTTCTCCCTGCACGGTCCACACATCTCCCCCTCTCCTTCAGCACACGGCCCAGCCTAAAGGCAGGAGACCGCTTTCGATGACCTCAAGTCTCTCTCGGCCCCTACATTTTAACCTCAAACATCAAAGCATGAGGGCATAAAGCAGGAATACTCATCAATGCAACAAAGTGCTACTTTACAGACCTCTAGTTCCAGCATCCTTGATACAGTCATGTTTGCCTTCAAATAAGGTCTTTTAATGTTCCCAGCGGCTGAGAGGGGCGAGACGTAACAGTTTGGAAGGGCACCTACATTTGATTAGATTTGGTTCACATGGACACACAAAAACAGCGAGCTTTGGCTGACTCTACTGTCCCCGCCTGCCACTTGGTTGGCATTGGAGGCTCTGATGAATGTCAGGGAGCATCAAAGGTTTCAAGCCCAAGAAGGGAGCCACACAAAAAGCTCTGGGATTGGCCCTTTTTTCTAGAATTGCCCTAGGCTCTCCTGCCTATAAAATTTTGTAGGCACCCAATAAGTACTTAAGTGACTGTTTACTTCTTACTAAACCACACCTCAGGGATACAGGACCAACCCCAGGGCTATCTGCAAAAAGCATCCCTCTTCCTACATATGCCAGGATCCTCCCAGAAATACTGGCCCAAGCGTTTCCCAAGTGGTTCTCTTCCAGAAAGATGGGGTGGGGGAGGGACAGGGGATGGGGCCTGACTTACCAAGAAGAAGGAAAAATTTGAACCACTGATTCCACACTCTCCTTTGAACCACTCTTACTGCAGCTGCGATAGATAAGGAGCGTGATGACGAATGACCAACCTTTCTCCTGAAAGTCCCAGAGTGAAACATTCACCAAGGATCCCGAGGACAGTCCACGCATAAAAAGGCAACAGCATGTCAGGAATGGCCATTAAGCAGCCTCAAACGCCAGGGAGATCCAAACCCAAACTTGTCTGCCAACAGCGCACCAGCCCCTTACAGCCATAATAAGAAAGCCTGCCCAAGGCATTTTTTTAAGGATTTTTTTTTCCTGTAAAGGGATATCGCAAGTCTGCAGCTGAGGCCCAGGGCTCAGAGGTCTGTGAGTGAGGACACACAGCCACCAGTGATGTGTTCAGTGCCAACCCCAACAGGCCAGACAAGACCCACAACAGAGCAGGACACAGACCACCAAACCAAAGAGGTCCCTGATGCTGAGGCCAAAGGCAAGGGAAAATATGACTGTCCCAGGTCTTCTATGCCCTGAAGCAGGCCCCAATTTCCTAAGGAAATGAAAAGCAACTGGGAAAAGCTTGCCTGTTCCCTCCCTATTTGGGATGCCACCAGTTCCTTTATCACCACCAGGATGGATACAAAACAGAGCCACAGATACATGAATGCATCGCCACTGTGTGCCACGACACCATAAACACAAAGAAATACAAGCAGGTCCTCTGCTCTCAGGGAGAGAAAGGAGGACCAGGGAACTAACATTTATTGGGCACTACGATAACGGCAAGGAGAACTACATGTGTTTTTCCATTTGATCCCCACCATAACCCTACAAGCTAGGCGACATCATTCCCCTTTTACAGGAGCCTCGGAACGTGTAGGTGATGCGTCTAACGACACGCGCTTTAAAAAGTGGCCAACCTCCCTCTCAATCTAGGTCTAACTTGACTCTAAAATGTGGGCTCTTTCTACCATATCATGTGTCTCTCTTCAGTCACACAAGGTTCTGTAGAAGCCCTCAAACAGATCTGGTTAAGTAGACAAATTAAGTGATCCTAGGCAAACATGCCTCCGTGGCCCCAAAGAATATCAATACTGAGCTGGAGGATACAGGGAGGGCTGGGTCATAACGGAGTGGATATTCTAAATCCCCTTCCAGGAGGTAACTGTCCAAAATAAACACTCACAAAACCCCCTACAACCCAGCTTGCAATGTTCCTGGCCTTAAGAGTCCCTCTGGATCCCCCGAGAAGCTAGACACGTGACTATCTCCTCATTAAGAACTACTCTAGGGTCTCTCCCCAGCCTGAGGGTCCTTCTGGATTCCCAAACCAGTACTAAGTTTCGTGAAAGCAGTAAATACCGGATCTTTCCAAGTGAAAAATCCGACAGCCGTTGTCTGGCCTCACTCTACGTTTATAATTATCCCGGTCTTATAAAAGGTTAGGAATTTCATAAAGCTACATGTGCCGTATCTCACAAAAGGGTCTGTTGGAAAGGTCAGAGTGGCTTCAGTTCTCAGCACTGCTCGGTGATTAAAAATCTCTGGAAAACTAAAATCACTAGAAGGGTCCTCACTGAGTTTCTTCTTTTTCCATCAG
Organism: Tursiops truncatus; assembly: GCF_011762595.2. Lineage (NCBI taxonomy): Eukaryota > Metazoa > Chordata > Mammalia > Artiodactyla > Delphinidae > Tursiops > Tursiops truncatus. Next base: position 18,342,006 of record NC_047041.1, read on the forward strand.
TGGCTGAGCAAATTCAAGAGAAGAGAAGAAATGCACCTACCCCCCCCCCCCCACCAAATCCGCACATGCTCTATGACTACAACCCACCAGCAGCAGCAGGATGAAATACTTGCTAGAATCAGTTTTGGTTTAAACACTTTTGTCATCCAGCCAGGACAGGACTCTACAAAAATTAAATAAATCTCAAATACGTATTAGCCTTCTCAGAATACGTCAACTATCGTGCCAACTATATTATTAGGCAATAAGGGTATGGGGGTGGTAGGGAGAGAGTTTTTTTGTTTGTTTGTTTTTTTGTGGTACGTGGGCCTCTCACTGTTGTGGCCTCTCCCGTTGCGGAGCACAGGCTCCGGACGCACAGGCTCAGCGGCCATGGCTCACGGGCCCAGCCGCTCCGTGGCATGTGGGATCTTCCCGGACCAGGGCACGAACCCATGTCCCCTGCATCGGCAGGCGGACTCTCAACCACTGCGCCACCAGGGAAGCCCGGGAAAGAGTTTTTTGACGTGAATCCCTGGGTCACTGGCCTTTCAATCAGCTGCACAGGTCCAGCTTCGCTGTCCCTAGGTTTGGGCTGGTACAGCTCAACTCACTGAGCCCTCCTCCACGTCACCTCCATCCAGTTTTAAGTGTCACCTTGGGCTGAACACGAGCAGAGAGAGATCATTGGATAAGCCACTTACCATCACGTGGAAAACAGAAAGGAAAGTGACATTTTGCCACTGTTGATTAAGGAGGACCTGACACTCTGGGTTAAAAAACACACGAACAAACAAAAATCAGGTCTCAGAATACCTCTGTGTCATTAAGAGATCATCTCCCCAGTGCGCAGGATCCTGGTGCAGGGCGGCAGCTCAGCGGCAGTGCCTCTGGGGTGCTCAGTAAGGAGCTGTGTTTCCTTTTAGACCTTTATCTCACTTTCGGCAAAACAAAGCAGACTGACTGTTGACGTGTAAGTGCACCTGAAGTCACAGAACATTACCTGGGCTGGAGACAGTGAAATACTTCTTAGGTGCAGGAACACTAAGACGGCATGGGCCATTGGCATCCCAACCGCACCAACACAATACACGTTTTACACCCTCACATCCGAGCGTGTGTGGGTTTTTTTTTTTTTAATTAATTTATTTATTTTTGGCTGCACTGCATTTTTGGCTTCGTTGCTACGCACGGGCTTTCTCTAGTTGCGGCGAGCGGGAGCTACTCTTCGTTGCTGTACACGGGCTTCTCATTGCAGTGGCTTCTCTTGTTGCGGATCCCGGGCTCCAGGGGCGCGGGCTTCAGTAGTCGTGGCTCACGGGCTCTAGAGCGCAGGCTCAGTAGTTGTGGCGCACGGGCTTAGTTGCTCTGCGGAATGTGGGATCTTCCCGGACCAGGGATCGAACCTGGGCCCCCCGCATTGGAAGGCAGATTCTTAACCACTGTGCCACCGAATGTATTTGAAATATATTTTATAACTACTGAATCCCTAAGGCAAGGAGAGAAGCTGTATCATTGCTGCTCTTTCCCCAAATGGAAGACCAAGTGGAGGATCCAGGCTGCCTCCCTGCTCTCTCCAAAGCTGTCCCCCCCAGACCCCTCACCCTACAATACACACTCACACATACACACACACACACACACACACACATACACACACACACACACTCTCTTTCACTCCCTTGAGTTGACAACTCAAAGCTCTAAGAACCATTAACTCACCAGCAGGTTGGGTCACAAAACAATGGTATTATCCATTAGTTAAAACACAATCCCACTGGAGACTTAGATTGGAATGCTTATTTGCTGTCGGCCACAGATATGTTTCTTGGTGCATTTTGTTGTTGTCGTTGGAAAAGCATCTATCGGGGACCGTCAGGAGTTTGGAGAGAACGGAACTGGTGTGGGCCAGGTACCCGAAGAGATAAATCTAAACAACACCTACACTTCCTTATTATAAGCTACACTCCTTCTTTTAACTGACCACATCATAAACATTCTAAAATAGATTTATGATCTACATGTTCAGAGGATCAGAGTATCTACCTCCCTCTTCAAGGGGAAAAAAAAAGTCAGGCTATGAGACCACTGTTTAGAAGAGCAATTCCATACTTAGAAAAACTAAAATCAATATCTGTTGTAGCACTTCTCTCCCCCCCCTCAGTAAGATCGCGGTTGTTTTAGGAAGATACAAGCTTCTGAAATGCAGCCTTAACAAACAAAACATTGCTCAACTGTTCCAGAGGCAGGTGTCATAAACAAGCAGCCACATGGCAAACATATTGATTTCCCAGCCCTTATCTCACAGCAACCAGTGCTCAGTTACCAGGCTACTTTAATATGTAATTTACTGCAGGGGAAGGAGAGCAGGGCCCAGGATGCCTGGAATATTTACTGGAGAATTCAGCGGTGGCAGGGAGGCTTCCCACAAAGGGTGGCAACGACGTGCAAGTGAATATGAAGAATTCTGGCTTGGAAGCCGCAATGATCATTAGCATCTCCAAACTGCTGAACGAAAAGGCTTGACCACACCCCTCTCGTCCTAGCCAACAACCCATTACTCTGGCACCACTGATCTTCATCAACTCTGTTTACGCTATGAAAATCTAGCTCACCACTGCTGTTATTTAAATACGGACATTTAATTTCTGGCAAAACAGTACAAGGAAATTACCTCCATCTATTACGTGGCTTATATTGGACCCTTCACTTGCTTCTCAGCCCACCTGACTCAAGATAAAAATAAAGAGGACCCGGAGCGTGAGGACTTCAAAAGCTCCCATGCCTTGTGAGAATGTCAGAGTTTGCTTTTTTTTTTTTTTTTGTAATTTAAGCCAGACTTTTTACATATCCCAAGCTGCAAAGCACCAAAAAAGATCCAATGCTAATTAAAAGCAATCAATGTATGGTTACATTAAGTGGGAAAGCAGCTCTGTGTCTGGCGTTAAAGGTTGTAGGTTTAAAATAAACCTAGAAATGCCAAAGTTAAGCTTTTTCAGATCAGCGCCAAGGCGCCCACACGCCTGGTACTATATATATGGCGAGGCCCGTACCTTCACATGCTGGCCATTAAACCGTCAGAAGCACAGAACGAGGCTGCTGGCTGCAACGCCACCACGGGGTAGAGGAAACTTCCATTTCCAGAACTGATATTTTCATCTTGAGATGCTAACTTATTTGGGCATAGATTTTCACTGTGAATTTCCTTAGGAGTTAAAAATTTTTCATTTAAATAAAAACCCAGCTAAGAGAAGCTGAAAAGTTTCTGTTCAGAAGCTCACAAAAATCTCTGCAACCAGTGGCGGGGGGTCGAGGCACACCGCAGATGGGGAACAAAAAGCTTCTAAAAACCTGACCACGCAGGTACAAAGTCGAACAGCATAAACACCTCTTCCACAATTTCCAGAAATTTTGCAAACCTGGAGTGAATTTCCTTCCGCACTGAAACCTCCCTGTGTTGTAAACCCGCAGACATTTAAAAAAATTGTTGACGTACACTAAAAAATCAGAGAGGAAGATTCTCCTCAGCTTTCTCTCTGGGAAGAGGTCAACCAGAGAAAGTCTCAGAACCAAAAAGGGGACACTTCTCTAGAATCACATGAGTAATGAAAGCACAGGGCCTCAACAAATAATCATACCACTTGAGACGTAGTAGCTAATAAAAATATTTTATCCATCTAATAACAATACTGATGGTTAAAGGGTGCTAGATTGGTGGCTGATAACCAAGACTGTATCGCAGTAACTGTTTCTTTAACATTTAGGCAAAGGGCTTTTCACAGTATGGTAACCTAAGTGTTTTCCAAGAAATTCTATCTCAAATGCCAGGTATCGCAATTAATATAATTTTTTATTGTGGTAAAATACACATAACATAAAAATGTACTATTTTAACCGTTTTTAAGTGCACAGGTCAGCGGCATTAAGTGCGTTCACACTGTTATGCAACCACCACCATCAACCATCCACAGAACTTTTTCATCATCCCAAACTGACACTCTGTCCCCATTAAACACTAACTCCCTATTCTGCCCCCTCTCCAGCCCCTGGTAACCTCTATTCTATTTGCTGTCTTTATGAATTTGCTTCTCATAAGCATAGGTACTTCATATAAATGGAACCATACAAGACTTACCTTTTATGTCTGGCTTATTTCACTTAGAATAACATCTTCAAGGGTCACCCATGCTATAGCAAGTGTCTGTGTCAGAACTTCCTTTTTAAGGCTGAATAATACTCCACTGCATGTATTTACCACATGTTTATCTATCCCTTCATCTGTCAGTGGACACTTGGGCTGTTTCCACCTTTTTGTTATTGTCAATAATGCTGCTATGAACACAGGTGTACAAGTTGTGTACAAGTTATCTAAGTCCCTGCTTTCCATTCTTTTGGGTCCATACCCAGAAGTGGAATTGCTCACAAAATACATTTTTGTTCCCTTAAAAGGAATCCATTATTTGTGCTTTGGCGTCCAACACCTTCATCAGAAGCAAAAAAAACCAAAAATCAAAAAAGGCAGAATCGATTTGGAAAACTGCAGTCAACAACGTTGCTGAAGCAGAAGGCCATGCAGAGAGTGCCTACAAGGTCACAGAAGTGCCTGTGAAGGATGTGCCTGTGAAGGATGACCCTGGCCACAAACCAGGGGCTGCAGCTGAAACCCGTCACTTCCTCGCTCGAGGGGTGAGAGTTTTGAGTTCAACACCAGATGTGCGCCTGAATAAAGGAAGGATTTGCAGGGTATGGGGAATGCAGCTGAATGGTTTAATGAACGATCTGAATATACCATTACTGCCTGGCACCTTTATGAGCCAACACTGTCAAAAACCCAGGCATATTTTTTTTGATCCGACCTTATTTAAACCTGCTAGGGATTCACTGTACTAGGCAACATGTGAAAACTAGCAGGCTGACATTTAAGGTCATGCAAACATGCAGGAGACCTCAGAGATCTGTTTTCCCATCTCCCAACAGCTTAATAACTTAAAATGCCAAGATAAAAACTTGCATATATATCTTTTAAGATAGACATAGTTAGAGGTTTATGTCTTACCACAAATCAGGAATCAGAGATAATCCAAACCCTCCAAATTTTAATGAAAACCCAGACGACATCAGCTCTCCACTACCCCAAGTCTGGCAACATATTTCAGCTCAATTGGAGATAAAACTGAGACAAGGGAAAAGGCAATTTTAGGTTCCTCCAAGGGAAGTTGCAGTTTTAATATTAAAGTGGCCCTGGGATGCTCAGACTATGAGGAATTTATTTTTCCATAGAATAAACTTTTCTTTCAAACTCCTTTTCTGTTGTTGTTGTTTAAATACAGTGTCTTAAGTAGATCTTTTGGAATTTACAAGATAAATACTGGTAATTTGATTCTTATCTTCTCTAAATCCAATTCTAAGCCAATTTGGTGTAAAGGACACTAATTATAGCCTACAGGGAGAGAAAAGGTAACCTACCAGAGAGAATATACTTGAAACATTTAAAAGGCTATGGGACCCTGAAAAGTTAAATAGATTTCAAATCTACTGGAGGAAGAATAATAAGTTAAATGGAAATTATTCTCAGGCCCTGGTCTACTTACAGTGGGCCCTTCAGAGTCTTGTCAACACTGCACCCAAGGGTGCTCAGGCTAAAGGGACCTAGGGTTTACTCTCCTGCAGGTCTATGCCTAGCAGTGGCTTTTGAAAGATCCAGCCTTGGTGAACAAAACTGTGAGGAAAAGGGGTGAGGGAATCGGATCTTCTTGCAAAGGGCTGAATTCTGCCTTGTTCACGGGTCTCCCTTTCTCAGCTCCATATCTATGTCGAAGAAACTGGTTGCATAAGATGCTGTGCTTTTCCAAGCTCAACCCTACACACTGCAGTGCTGGGGACTGCGGACTGCGTGCATGCGCGTCACCACTCCTACCCCTTCCTGTTGTTTTTCTTGGCCTTGGTCACAAAAGACAGTCATGCTGTAAGGATGCCATAAACTCCACCTGACGTTTCTGGCAGCTTTAAGGATGCCAGAGCAGGCAGAGAGGCCCCTGGCCCCTGTGGAGTTGAGCCGCAGTGGCCTGCAGCCTGGTGCAGTGGGTGTAGGGTCCTGGCCGACTCTGGGCTGACGGAGCACCCAGACTGGCTGAGGAATCAGTGAAACCCTCAGGAGGCCTTGGCCTTTGGACACCTTTGCTCCCACCCACTGACACTCAATGGGCTGACGACTCAAAACATCTCGTTAGAATAGCTTTCATTTCAGGACCACTCCAGGCATGTAAGCCCCCTTGGGCCGGGGACCTTGTGTACCCGAATGAGGGGCAAGCAGGTGCAAAATCCCACCCCATTCCCTCCATTAGAAAAGGGGCACCTTTTCTAACATAGAAGAGCACCATGTGGGGTACGAGCAGCCATGCTTGAGCCCACACAGAAGCTTCCCGAGCGGCAACGGCTCTCTGGAGGCCCCTCCCATTGTCTGCATGCCCGACCCCCAGAAGCTGGGTGCCCAAAAGCCACAGCACTGCAATCCACGGAGCGGCCTGTGCCCTCACCAACGAGGAGGGTAAACCTTTCCGAGCGGCTTGTGTGAATGAAAAAGCATCTCATCCTAGCAGTGGACTAATTAGGTTTGTTTTACTGCAAAGTCCAAAATTATATTTTTCAGGGCCTCTATTGAAGAGTTTAACCAGAGAAGGGTTCAAAGTATAAACCAATGACATCATCACGATTCCACACATACAAAGACAGAAAGAAAAAGTGTCTCTTGACAACACAAGGACCCTCCAGAACCATTCCTGGTGTGTGACGAACTGTCTCAAAGAGCCAGTGTGAGGCCTTTTCTACAAGCCATCTAGAAAATGGACGTGGGGTAAGGGGTAGAAATAAGGTTCTCCATTTTTCTTACAGATTAGTCCCTCAGAGACACTAGGCAGCAGAGAACTCAGTGCTGGCTAAACGGGAAAACTTCCTTCACTGTGTCTTTCCAATCTTTTCCTGCTTCCGGCTGGACAGGGCACAGAAATGGCCTGAGGGGTGAGTACACAGTAAAGAGATTTTCTGAGGCACTTGATAATTCTATATTTCAGGCCAAGGCTCCACCATGCTTCCCCGGGCCTTTCGCTCACCTCCTTCTAGGTGTCTTCTTGCTTCTACTTGAGGCTGTTTATCAGCTGCCTCTCAGGAAGATGGGCGCGAACACGAGGGTGCTGCCCCCTCAGGAGCAGCCAGGGTGGTGAGTTAGAGGAGGAAGGGGTGCCTGAAAACAAAGGCTGAAAGGAAGACGGCCCATCTGTAGCTGGAGGACAGTGGCTTCCCCACCGCACGGACCACCCAGGGCTTCCAAATGGCCTGAGGAGCTCTAGGACGGGCTTGAATTTAACCATTCTGTGCCACTGCTCATCTGTGGCCCTGATTTTTGGTTCTGGAAATACAGATTCAAAGATATACTTAAGGGGCAAAGGCAAAAATACTTGAGGCTTCCACACCCATCTGGAATCAGCAACTGGAGTCACAGCAGGTCAATGAAGAAAGCACTGTCAGGCTTCCAGAACTTACCAATGCAGGGAAGGCCCTAGTGGTTTTTTATCTCCTTTGAAAGGGTAATTTTTGGGTGTGGTGTGGTATATGTGTGTTTTCATCTGTTCTACAATCTGAAACTTTAATGCGTTGAATGTTTTTCTGGAAATCTTCTCTTCCCTTTATCACGTAACACAGAGAGACCAGAGGGTGACAAGTATGAAGTACCGCAAGAGCTGAGGAGGATGGAAGGAACGTTGGGGGCATTACAAAGTGGGGTCCCCAATAGGGCTCTTCGGACTCAGAAAGGGACTGTGGCTGCTTAGTTTGAAAGAACCCCGTGCGAGCCAATCCCACGTGTTCTCTGACACAATCCGTACAACAACACTATCTATTAGGTGGATGCTAACCCTGCCCCTATTTTAGACATGGGCAAACTAAGGTTCGGAGGGATAACACGGTCGGGGTGGGGGGAATCAGGAAATGGCAGCTACAAGGATCCAGAACTCGCAGAAGTTGACCGCTGCCCATGAAGCTGCTCTTTAGAGAGGAGAGTGGGATCCCCTCTACGCTTTGCACCCTGAACCGTAGCTCATGTGAGACAGTGGACCACGAGGAGAAACATGAGGGAGAAAGGAATGCTCTGTTACAACAAATCGAGAGGATCAAGACATAGTGCCTCCCTGCCGCAACCCCAGACCACAAAACAGCTCTAAGGGGCAGCTGAGAGCTGTCTACACGCGCACACGCTCCCAATCCTAGGAGCAGCTGAGAGCTGTCTACACGCACACACGCTCCCAATCCCAGGAGCAGCTGAGAGCTGTCTACACGCGCACACACTCACAATCCCAGCAGCAGCTGAGAGCTGTCTACACGCGCACACGCTCCCAATCCCAGCAGCAGCTGAGAGCTGTCTACACGCGCACACACTCACAATCGCAGCAGCGACCCCTGCACTCTCGCCCTCTGCCACCCCGGGGCAAACTGCCGGTGACAAAAAGCCCTTCAGTGCTCCGGGTGTCCCCACCTTTTGTAGCAAGCCCTGGAAGGCCTGAGTGCACAAACACAGTGCCCTTTCACTGCAGCCTCTCGGGGCTCCTGTTTCACTGGGGCCGTGAAAGAGAGTACTGTAAATAAAAGAGGCCTGTCTGACCCGCCCCGGGCCCCAGCCCTCCTGCTTCTCTGCTGTAACAGAGCTGCTGGTCAGCACGGCCTCAGAGGCCCCGCTCTGCCCCACCACCCTGCGCCCGCTGGGCACCGTGGGGCAGGAAGACAGAAGGATGAGGCCCTGGCCGGTCTGGGGGTGTCAGGGAGGAGGGGTGCACGGGCCTGGCCAGTCGCAATGACTTTTAGGCATTTAAGCACGTGTGTAAATGGCTGCATGAAGATCAGCTCAGAACACCACGGCGTGACTGGTTGAGGAGAGGGGGAGGGGAGGCCATTTGGTTTTGTTCTCTTTGTCCAGCCAACTGGACAAAAGCAAGGAGAAGGGGAGTTGGCAGAGAGACTGGAGTCCACCCTGATCGCAGCCACGGGACACTGTCTCAGCAAGCTCGAGAAGCAGAAAAGAACCACATCACACTAGGTACAGTTACATACTTACAAAAAACATAAAGCAAAGAAGGAAGGAAAGGTAAGATTGGGGAAAAGGAAAAGGAAAAAGGCCCAAAGAAGTACAGAAGTAGCAACCCAACTCACACACATAGAGAAAACAGAGGCCAAACCCCCCCTGGAGCTGCTCAGACCATAGCCAGTCAGCACTGCATTTATGGAAGTTGGCCGTAAATGCCAAATTTATAGGAGTTGAGAATTCACGTCTATCCGCTATTCGACCAAGCTTAGGGGTTGGTGGGGAAAGACATGAGAATATGGCGAAAGGTCCTTTATTCAATGTCTATTGCCTGTCCTCTCTGCAGCCAGATAGGAGGATATAAGGACCTTTTAACCGCCCCTTAACACCCACTGGGATTTTCAGTAACTCCACCTTGGGGGCAGGGTGTGAAATCTGAAACTTAGAGGACAAAACAAACAAGCAGAAACAACAAGGTCAGATACATTTTGCTTAAATTTCCCACAGAGATAAAATGCTGCAGAAGAAAGCAGAAACAGTCTCAGAGTCTGGTAGGGATACAGCTATCTCATGAGAAAGGGCAGGGTAGCCACAGGGCATACACCCCTATCTCGGACAGGAAAGCGAAGGAAGTCTCAGACCTCTGTCCATGACAGGCCAGGGCCACCCCACACAGCATCCAAGAAAATGAAGTCCTTTTTTTAAGTTTGAAAATGAGTTTCCCAGGACAGAGGGACAAAAAGCCTGGGTCTCTAAGCCACAGTTCTTACCCAGACCTCAGACAAGCCCCAGACGAGGCCTCAGGCGCACAGGCTCTCCAAAGCTACCTTCTCACCACCGAAAGTCCAGGTATTTCTGTGATGTGGGGCTGGTGGAGGGGAGGCCTAGGCCAGGCCTCCTACTTCGCTTCTCAAGCCACCGAGAGCCTCCCAGGGCCACTGCCAGGCAAGGCGTCCACTCAGAGAAACCCCAAAGCTCGAGAGGCCACCCTGTCTTCCCACCACAAAGCAAGGACATTCTTCCTGGCCTTCTCGGGCCTTGAGTAACAAGGATGGCCTCACCCCACAGAAAACGCACCTCACCAGGGAGGTGACACCTCGCCCCCCAGCCGTCCACAGCATGTCGTGGCAGGGACCAGGAGAGAAGGTCAGAGGGAGCCATGTTTAATGACTTATACGACCACTCCATCACCTCTGGGCCTTCAGGTACCTGTCCGTGAAATGGGCACGAGGCTATTAATACCACTTTTCTTGCCTGAAAGCCGTGAGCTGAACTAGATCATCTCCGCGTGTCCCTTCCAGATCTAAGATCTTGATTACAGGAACAAACTCAGCAGCAAACAAGAGCAGCCAGGTGACCCAGAATCAGCCATTTCCTGCCCTGAGCCTGGCTGGCTGCCCCAGGGAGGCCCCAAGTGGAGTCATAGACCCGCACCTGCCAGCCGGGTGCCTATAAAACCCCTGGACCTTTACACTGCAAACACCTTGGGATTTACCTGCCGAGTCTAAAGGAGGGAAAAGGGGAGGAGCAACCCAGCCTCCCGGCCCCTCTCGTCTCCGGATCCAGCTCCTACCCGCACCACGTCCACGAATCCTGCAGAGAACACACAGCACTCTGACAAGCACAGATGCAGAATCTGGATGATTCCCCAGTGGGCACTTTAGGGCCGTAGCTAGATCGTCATCCCCTCTGCTTCCTCACCAGCTAACTCAGCAGCCTCTGCCTCTCCCCGTCCAAGCCCGGTTTGGAGAGGTGAAGATTTCTAGGCGCCACCGAGGCCTGATTCCCTCCCTGGGTCTTGGGGATCAGAGGTGCCCTCCACCACTCCACCCGCTGAACACATCATGGGTCACCACCTTGTGCCAGGTTGGGGACTGGAGTAAAGAAAAGCGCAAGCCACAGTCCCCGCCCTCAAAGAGCCCTCAGTCTTACTGAAGAGACGGCATGGAATTCAACGCAGCGGTAAAACCGTGCTCACCAGGCGAGCAGCGGCAGATGAGAAATCCTTCCCTTCAGGATCAGCCCCTCCCAGGTTCCCTTAACCCACAGGGCAACCCCGACGGCGGAACCAGCAGACGGTCACCCCCTGAGCCCTGCCGCACCTCCCAGCAAAGCTCTCCATGACGCCTTTTCCCCAAGGGCTGCTTCTCGTTGGAATGTGGGTCCCCTCTGGGAGTGCTGGAGGGCAAGGAGAGGGGAGGCAGCATCCAGTGGCCGGGGCCCGTGGTCCTTGGCCCAGGGAACCTGGGAGCTGTCAGCCGGCAATACGTGCGCCTGCACAATAAGGCACTGTGTGTGCAGCCCCCAGCCACCTCCCTTCACACAGCGTTCACACTCCGCCAGCCCTTCGCTCCTGCCTGGCCTACTCCTGCCATAATAAAGAGAAAAGAAAGAGCTCCAAAGCAAAGATGGTTCTGCTTTGATAATACCCGAGCCTGAGCCTGCTTTCTGGATTCCCCTTCCTACCAGCTTCACCCTGGTGGTTCCCCAACCCTCAGTACAGCATTGCAGATGTTCAGAAAGCTCAGCCCACCTCGGCTTCATAATAACGCCACCATCCATCCGACAACCTCCAGTTCACTAAGCAACAAGATTTGTGGCACACCTACAATGTCCAGGGCGTGGCACAGGACTCTGGGGGAGGAAGGAGTCAGGGAAGGATGCTATGGAACTGAAGAGCACCCAGGTCCTACCCCCAAAAACTTAGGGTGTCTGAGGGAAGAAATCGACAGAAGTGGAGATAATAAAGATCAAGTTTTATCTATAGGCCTTTGGATGGGAGTTCAAAGGAGGGCATTTTATTTCCCATCGGAAGCCAAGGGGAGAACGCACAAAGAAAGGCTGTGAGGAGACAGCACTGGTGCTTGAGTCTGAAAGCTTCGGCCCTGTTGCGATGAGCGGAGAAGTCACGGCAAGTGAAGGAAAGAAAGAGTTGGACGCGACAGCAGCCTGTACTGAGCTGCCACATGCTGGATGACGGACTAAAAGACGTGAAAACAGACGTGAAAAAGACGGTCCCTACTCCTGAGGGGCGTAAGGCACATGCTGAGAAAGGGAGGAGGCAGAGAAACATAGGTGGAATCTAGGATCCCTGATGGCTCTGAACACCAAGCTAAGAATTCTCTAGTTGATTCTCCAGAACAGGCAATGGTCACTGTAGGTTTCTGAGCAGGGCAGCAACGCGATCAGAAGTCTGCTTCGGGAGGATGTGGCGATACGCCACAGTCGGGGGCACTGCAGGAAGGCTGGTTAGGAGACTGGGATAACAATCTGGTTAAGTGACAGTGAGAGGATGGGCTGGAAGGGCAAAGGGCTACGGGGAAGGCAGAGGGAAGGCGGGCGCCACAGACGATGCTACAGTCTGCAGAAGAGGGCAGAGCCTCTGGCAGTATCTGAGGACAGAGAGGAGAAGATCCGAGAGGGACAGTGTTGAACTCAGCCCAACGCACACCAAGTTCTAGTTTCTGGCAGGACTGGTTGGCGTACCCAGCAGGCAGCTAGAAAGGCATGTGGGCAACACAAGGAAGACAAAAATACTAGAGACAGAGATCTGGAAGTCATCCACAGAGAGGAGATCACGGAAACCATGAGCTGGCCAAGAAAGAGACTGGAGAGAGAGGAGAAACAGCAAGGACATCATCTTAGGAAACACCTCCATTGTGGGATGAGAGGGTCACATTCAGCGACCGCAGACACACACTGACAGCCCCCCACCTCTCCTGTGAAGAGGAGAAACTACCAGCACTTTGCAGATGAGGAAATAGACTATGGGAGCCAAAGTGTTTGCCCCTCAACAAGAGGCAAACACACATAAAATAGAGAACCAACAAGGACATACTTATAGCACAGGGAACCATATTCAACATCTTGTAATAACCTATAATGGAAAAGACTCTGAAAAAGAATATATATATACATATACACACACACACACAAAACTGAATCACTTTTCTGTACACCTGAAACTAACACAACACTGTAAATCAACTATAATTCAATTAAAAAAATTTTTTTCATGAAAAACTTTACCAATAAAGATTAAAAAAAAAAAAAGGCAAGCACAGATCCTGCAGAACTCCATGCACTAGATCACACTGCCTCTAGGGAGTGAGTTTCAGGAAATATGGAGGGGGGTGGGCAGGGGCATCGATGTTAGAGTCCAGGAAGGTACACTGCTTTCGAGAACCAGGAAGTCACAGGCGACCTATGAAAGAATGGCGTCAACAGAGTCACCCTGATGAAAGCTGGGTTGAAACGGTCCGAGGAGCACCCTGGGGCAGACGAACCTAAGTCCAAAGCTAGGGAGAGTGAACCTCTAAGCACCCAAGTATTCTGGCAGTAGCCCCCACCCTGTGGGTGGCTGTGAGGATGAAGCCTACTAATGCACAGGAAGGGCTTAGTCCAGAGCGGGTGCTCACTTCGCTATGATACCTGCCGTGTGTTCAGCAAGGCGTCAGGTAGCGCAGGGAGAGAGGATGGATAAACCACGATCATCACGCTCACAGAGCCTGTGCCATAGTTGGGGAGGCAAAACACAAGCCCAGACAGCCGCCTAAGAAGGCAGTGGAGCTTATCATGAAATGGTGCCCACTTAGAAACGCTGCCAGAGACAAACGAGGGGCAAGCTGGAGGGCCGGACGGTGACACGAGGCTTCCCAAAGAGGCCCGACACGGGAGACCACGGAGAGAGAGACGGACAACACGGAGAGAGAGAAGGACAATCCAGGGGGGTGGGGGAGTAGAAAACGCCCTAAACAAAGCACTCTCATTCCAAAGCCTGCTCTCCTGGAAGCGGCCTGACTTCTGGGAGGCCCAGGGCTGAGTTTGCGCTGCTGCGTCATGTTTGTCAAGGGTTGAGCCTGAATGTGAGAAAGGACAGGTGTGAGCCTGGTCCAAAGGGGCCCATTCAATGTCGCTGGCCGGGGGGCTGCATGGGCGGCTCTCTCCTCCAAAGTGAGGCGTGGACCGTGGGCAGGAGTTAGGATGGGAAAGAACGTCAGAAAAAGAGCCAGCATCCCATCCAGGCTGCCTGCAAAGCTCTTCACCACTCCCACCTCCACCCCCAACTACTCAGAGAAGGCTGGATGGCAACGGAGGGGGCTTAGTGTGGCTACGTGGCCTCACCTCTCCCAGGTCTGTCTCCTACTGAAATCTCAGATACCCAACCTCCAACTGACTCAGCCTTGAGAAGGCCCACAGTTGCTAGCATGGCATTCAAAGAACTCTGTGACCTGGCCTCAATCCATTCTTCCCGCCTGCTCTCCCGTCCATCCCACACTCATCCCCCACTCCAGCAACCTGAGCTGTCTGCGGGCCCTCTACCCCAACTCATACACCGTCACATCTTTTCTCACCTCCTAACTAGAAATGACAGCGCCTAGTTCTACTTCTCCAAAGCCCTGCCATCCTCCAAGGACTAGCCAAACGCCACCACCTCCATGATGCCCTCCCGAAGTTTCAATCAGAGTCGTTCAATTCCTCTCCTGTGCTCCCCCAATACCTCACTAATATAATAATTGAGCATACGTCTGATATGCACACACACATAGCCATATATATATGTGTGTGTGTGTGGCTATCATTTGTTTCACTGTGAGCTCTTAAGGGGCTTTATCAGTATCTGTGCACGACCCCCCCAGCATTTAGCAACCACCTAGCATATGCTAGGTGCTCAGTAAATGCTTTTTGAATTGAATACCCATGGCTAAATCCTCACTCTATTAGGGTGTTCTTTAAACTATGGGTGACAATACATTAGTGAGTCTTGATTAATATTTTTAAATGAAATAGGAGAGACAAAACGGAAGAGAAAACATCAGAGTCCGCAGCATACAGTACAGATAAATAGAGTTGCATTGAACCTTTGGTTTCAGGTACGTTTGTGTGCGCCCTGAGTCAGGATGAAAAATGTTCTGTTCGATGTGGGCCACAGGGCCTCCGTTCTAGGACAAAGCAGCAAATAAAAAAGCTAGTTATCACAGGTTTCATCGAAAACATAACTTCTGGAGAATTCCTGGCGGGGGGGCGGTTACTAAACGCTCCGTTCACTTGCCCATGCCTCTACAGCTTCAGAACAGAATCACCGTGGTAGGGTCCTCACTCACCGATCATTCTGGTAGGTCCTCTAGACTTGGCCTACCAAGGCAGGAAGGCAGGGCTCCATGGCAGATTTGTAACTGGCTTTACGACTAAAGGGGATGTAGGATTTAACCCTTGGTTAACCAGACCACGTGCCTGAGCAGCAGTTAATCTCAACATTGTATTTTAAACCTAGAAAGCAACATTCCTAGAAGATCCAGGGTAAGCCTGTCCCAGGACTGCTAACTTGGGGCCCCTTTTGGAGAAGGGCATCTGATGCTGGCTTGGCTGCACGGGGCTCTGGGTGCCTCGCCTGCCTGACCCTCCATCACTCCTTGCACCACTCATGTCTCAACTCTCCCCCACCCCCACCTGCTACCTGGGAATCACGCAGTCTGGCCACAGATCTCTAAATTGGTTCAAAAGCCTCCCTCTTCAGAAGCACTTATCCCTCTACATAATGAATTTCCCAGCCCTAATTAATGCAAAGAAAGGGATGATATACATTTCTCTGTTGCTTTAAGTCACAGCTAGTTAGACACTTTGAGGGAAGAGCAGCCTCTAGCTAAAGGGTCAGATAAGCTAAAAATCAATATAAGCCACCACCTCGAATCTTTTAAATCACCACCTTCCCTCCCCTGACCGTCCCTGAGCCAGACCCCTGCAGTGGGCATGGAGCAACCACCAAGCCTGCAAGTGACCATCCATTCAGGCTAATATTCAAAGAGAGATCATCTCCCATCCAACTCCTGATTCTTAATCGCCCCCCACTTCCTTCCCCTGCAAAAAAAAAAAAAAAAAAATCACTGCAATCTCTGGGAGCAATCAGACAGCCAAGCGCAAGGGAAAATAACCTCAGGATATCCAATGGAAAGAACAGAAGGGAGACACCAGACGAACTATTAGCAGAAGTATAACATCTTAAACAATGGAGGTGAGTGTCTGGTCCTTCCCCAGATTGGTCAAACCCACCTGGTTATGTCACTGCATATAATCCCTCTGATGTCTGGAGTGATGTAAAATTTACAAATCTGGAAGAACCTAAAAGAGGGTTATGAGAATGGTGAAAGGGAGTAAAATCATGGTATATGGCAAACCACTGCCTAAATAAGGAAGACACGTAGCTACCCTACAAATATCTCAAGGGCTGTGGCCCACAGTCTCTGTGACTCCAGAGAGCAGAAGTAGTGGTGGGGTGTCAAGAAACCTCTGGAAACAGAACTGGCTGCTCAGGGAACAGTAACATCCCTCTCCTGGGAGGAAGCTAGGCAGCGTGGAGCACATGAGAGCCTCAGAATGGGGGCTGGCCGCAAAAGTCCCTTCCAGCCCATTGCCCATCACAACAGGGCAATGCCAGAAACCAGGGTACTGGGTTCCATTGCCCCTTAAAGGGCGGGGGACACAGCACTACGGTTCACTTATCCATTCTGAAAGTGGCTGGGGAAGACAGAAGGAAGAACCTAAGTAAAGCACAATGTATTTTCTACCACAGCTCCCCAGACCCAGCTACTGGGATATTAGAAAAGCTGACCTGGTACTGAGGTTCCAGGACAGGAACTTCTACTCGAGACCCAGAGTCTCCCAAACCAAATTCTTCAAGCTGGCCTCCGGGGACCAGGGGATGTCAGGCAGGGAAGCAGGACGTCTTTCCTGCCCGGTTTAGGGACTGCTTGCTTTTTGTTGTTTCGGGTTACAGGGGGTAGGTGCCGAGCAAGACTGCCCCCCTTTCAGCTTCTCTTTTTTAAGAAAGACAAAGGAGAAAAACAAAACAACCAGACACCCGTAGCCCAAGCCCAAGTGTGCACTGTGGGCGGCCTACATGAGCTTCCTTTATCCAACCACAAAAAGGCATCAGTGGAACCAGCGAGGGGCCCTGGAACGGCCTTTCCCAGCAAGGCCCTGCTCCTCCGTTGAGGTTAGCAGTTAACCAGGGGCCGGGAGCCGCGGGGCCAACAGACCGAGCCCCTCTTACACAATGCAGGGCCTTATCTCCCCGAGCCGCTGTCGTTCTGCAGACACTGCCTCGGGCTCCAACCACAGCCCAGACTGCCCCACGGGAGATACCGGCCCTCCTCTCGATATCAGGGAGGCAAGCGGGGCGAAGGACGGTTAGGCTGAGCTCAGACCTTCCTTCAGGTTTCTATTAAAAAAGAGTTAGAGAGCCAGTAACAGTCTGGCTGGCCAGCTTCGTAGTGTCATTTCCTTTGATCCCACGGCTGTAGTCCCCTCTCCCCAGTCCCCCTCCCTCTCCCAGGCCCTCTGCCCACCGAGAAGAGACGGCAAGGGTCCATCTCTTGTCATTTCATCAAATCTCGGCAGACGCCGGATACGAGACGCAGGAAGAGGGGCTGACGATCACCCGCTAAACAAATTCTTTTTTCAGACTGATTCTTGAAGGCAGAAACAGAGCCGGGGTAGCAGGACATAGGCTGTCAGGATGCAGGTGGACAAAATGATCAGCATGGAGAGCTCGGACCGCGTCGTTCTCCTTCTCAAACGCCTTCCAAGGCTCCCAACTGCCCCAGGATAAAGTCTCCAAACTAACAACAGTTATACTTATTGAGCAACTACCTTGTTCCAGGCACAGTGCAGAATGTGTTAACTGCATTATCTGAAATCCTCAGGCTAGCCCCTGTGATATCCCACATGATAACCCCACCGTAGGGATGAGGAAACCACGGTTCACAGTGTTTCAGGCATGTGGCCAAGATCAGAGTTTGCAAGTGGCAGCATGAAAATCTGCCCTCAGGTCCGCCCACGTTCTCATCACCCCTCCACCCTGCCTTGTCCTCTCCCCTGGTCTGGCATTTTTTTGGCACTTCCATCTGACCCCAACCTACCATTCCAGTATGAATCACCCTCATTCCAGCCCAAGGAAGTTATATTACCCAGGATCCTAACGCTTATCACAATTGCAACAATAGGAACGGTAGCTAAATCTCCCTCTCCCCCACCCAGAAAGCCCCACAAGGCCAGAGGCTCTGTTTTTCTCTTACTCCCCACTGAATTCCCAGGGCCTAACCTGATGGCCAGCACGCAGTAAGTGTTCAACAAATTCTTTCAAATTAAAAATGAGGGACTTCCCTGGTGGTCCAGTGGTTAAGAATCCACCTTCCAATGCAGGGGACACGGGTTCAAGCCCTGGTCCAGGAACTAAGATCCCCCATGCCGTGCAGCAACTAAGCCCGCGTGCCGCAACTACAGAGCCCACGTGCTCTGGAGCCTACCCACCACAACGAGAGATGCCACGTGCCTCGGCGAAGATCCCGAGTGCCGCAGCTAAGACCCGATGCCGCCAAAAAAATAAAATTGATAGATAAAAAAATATTTTAAAAAATGAATCCCTCCAGGTGGAAGGCCCTTCGTCTCTGAATTGCCTTGTGTTTTTTCTGTATATCTAACATAATCTTTCCATTTTCTACTTTCTCTCATAGGTATCAATATACACATATACATTTTAAGTATTAGCTCCTCTCTGCTCAAATTATAAGCTCCTCAAGGGCAAGTCCCAGGTCTTATGAATACTTAAACCCCCAGCAGTGCACTGCCGGTAAAACTAAAGGACTCAATGCACAGCAGTCCACTGAGGTTAATGAGTACCCCACGAGGCCAGTCACCATGCCAAAATCCACCCAGCATATCCAAAGATTTGAGATTGCTCTCAAGTCAGACTCTATTCTTATCATCTCCTCCTTGGTGGAAGCGGGGAGCAGACCTGGGCAGTCACAGGGAGGTCTGTGAAGGAATGTAGGCAGGGAATGAGAGCTATGGTTCCTGTCCTTGCTAATTTGCTGTGTGACCTTGGGCGAATCACAGAGCCTCTCTGGACCTCCACTTATTCCACCCTAAGTGAGCATGTTGAAATAAACAATTTTACGGGCTCTTCCAGCTCTAACAGTTTATGATTCTTGGTCACCTTGAGAACCCACAGCTGCAAAGCAGGTGGAGAGCTCTGAGTGCTTTCCCTCAACAGGTGATGAGAAGAGGGATGAAGTCGGGGGCACACAGAGTCCCCCCCTCGCACTATTCCTCAACCTTCCCAAAATAAACAAACCCCAGCGAGTGAATAAGCCAGTCCATCTCATTAGGAAGGATGACAGCCAGGATCTGAATATGGATCGGAAGTAAATAGAAGGGAGAAAGCAGATACCGAAAATGGATTTTCGATAACTAACTTCCCTCTGGTTAGACCTGAATTTTTTCCCACATATGTGTTCTTTCACAGACCCAGTTTGGGAGCATTCATATTAGCACAACCTGGCCTCGAATACTGGGCAAAACACATAGTAAGCATTTCGCTTTTATTTATGTCATCAATGGTTTCAATGGAATGACTCATCCTTCCACTTTAACACTCGGCTCTAATATGGTTTACTATAAATAATGCAGAGAGCGAGGAGAGAGAGGGAGAGACAGCCTAAGCGCCGTGCCCCTGCTCAGCCAGGTCACCAAAGATCCAGACTGGACAATCCCAAGGTGAATCTGAGCTCAACTGACAGCCCAGTGGTGGTTCCCACAGAGAGGAAAGACAAATATTCCTCCCTCCACCCTCCAGGTGTTCAGGACAAGTAAGGCTGTTAGAAAAGGGGACTAATCACGCTGAGGATGTGCCGGGTACCAGGCTAGGATTTTAACACACAAGCTCCTTTCACCTGCCAGAGCCTTCCCAAGAGATAAAGTCAGGATTCACATTCAAGCCCCCAAGCCTCCTGTGCCTACCCCCTTGGAGGGTATGTGTCAGAACTCGATCCATCCTTCCTGACTCCAAGTAACACTGACTCGTGGTGGTCTAGATTTTTTAACACCAGAAGTGCCTCTTGGGAGCCCAAACTCACAGGAGGCCCAACCACAAATGCAGAAACACACCAGCAATGAGAGGAGTCCACCCCAGGCCCAGGGGTGGGGGGTGGGGTGATCAGTGGCAGTGACTCCTTCTGGGACAGCGGTTGGAAATCACAAGCCCCTTGGCCTTGTTCGCCTCCCACCCAAAGAAGTAAGGCCAACGTGCACCCCCAGGGCTGAGCTGACAAGCCCGCTCTACACACTCTTTCCAAAGATCTACCTTCAGAGTCAGCCCACGGTCACCAATGTCATCGCACACTACAGTCACCAGATTTGTCACGGAATTATTTTGACCATTTCCCAAAGTCAAATCTACCCTCCCAAAGCACAAGGCAAAAAAGAATGCAGCACAGACTTTGGAAAGGATTCTGAAAGATTTCTAAAGTGCCTGGGGCCGTGGCCTCGTCGCAGGGTTCTCATCGCAGGGTTACGTGATCACTCATTAGATACGAAGGCTTCTTTAGAATGGCAGGAGCGCTTCACAAATGGAGACCTTTATATTCACCATGCATTCAACTTACTCTATCATTTCACCTGCTGGCTGCTAGCACGGGGTCAGTTCTAGCCTCAGTTTAGCAGTGCCCCAAACAAAAGATTTCACTGGCTCCTCTCATAGTTGCTCCCCTGAGCCAAAAGAGCAGGTTCTAAAGTTCAGTAGTGCCCGTTTGCAAAGTACCTTCACTGTGTTACGTACTTTATAATTTTTTTTTTTTTTGGCCGCACCTCATGGCTTGTGGGATCTTAGTTCCCTGACCAGGAATCGAACCCGGGCCCACAGCAGTGAGAGTGTCCAGTGGCAACCACTGCACCACCAGGGAATTCCCTCTTTATACATATTTTATTCACATAACCACCTAAAAGGTATTAGCCACATATTTTTTTACGGAACAAGGAAATGAGGGCTCAGAAAGGCCAAGTAACTTGTTCAAGGTATCCAGTTAGTAAATTCTGGAACCTGGGTTTTCATCCAGGTTGCCTCACCCTGAAGCCTGCACTCTTCCATCACCGCACACCGTCCCTGAACACCTCCACCTCCGTAACATCCCAGAGAGCCTCTTCCCTTGCGTGAGGAACTGTCATCCCCACCCCAATTCCCGGGCTGTGTCTCACTATCTTTAGCATCTCCCGGACTCTGTGCTCACTGTTTCAACTTCCCAGTAAGTCTGTCCTGGTAGATACCCCCTGCTCTAAATAGCACCCTCCGTGATCTGCAAACATTACAAGGACATCAAAACAAAGCTATCAGTTGGGTTCCTAGCTTTAGCAGCCAGTCCAAACTCTTTTGTTTGATTCTCAGACAGCTTATTGACTAGGTGATGGGGTCAGAAGTTTTCTTTTCACCTGGCTTCTTCCGGAACCCGGCGCCCTGCTTAAAGAAGCAAATTCAGCGCAGGTGGGAAAAGTCCACCCATCTAAGATTTCAGATTTACATATTTTTTGTAAGCACACATTACTTATCGGCCAACAACCTGTGGGAGTGGGAGAGGATTAAGGCAGAAAACAGCAGGAACTGAAGAGGCAAAGATTGCCTACACCCTTTTCCCTCTTGTATGAACATGGGCATTGACAGCCCGCTCAGCGAAATGAAATGTTCGCAGAGGCTGCGTGTCCACACGAAGGGGGAGCAAAGTAGGGGAGGGCAGGAAGCTGATAAACTGTGTGATAAATGCAGCTGCTGTGTTTTACAAGATACCTGTTTTCTGCCATCAGGTGCCTTCACACATCTCCATCCCAATCTGAAAGAGGGTCCTGGCTCCCCACCTGGTCTCTCCTTCCTAATACCACCCCTCACCCTGACCCCAACAGTTTATCTTTGCATATTGGAAAAACTGGCACTTATCAAGTAATCTACTCCTCATAGATTGTTAAACAGACCACAGGGGTTATCAGTGGAGCTGATACAGGAAGATAAACAGCAATCTCTTATGCAAATAGCACTAAGAATGTGGGACTGGCCACAGAACAAAATCGGAATTTGGGAGAACTTGGATCTTAACACTTTTCCTCGGTTCCAACCCTGGAAACCCACAGGAACCTGGAGAAGATTCCCCGGGTGGATTTGCCTCTCCCTTTCTGCAGGAAGGGGCAGGTGTGTGTGTTGGTCCAACCTGCTCTGCAAGAGCGGTGGCTTCGTATCTGACTAATAGAACTCTCTATGGCCACAAGCTTCTCCTCCTCGCAACAGCCGTTTCATTTTTCTGGGACTCAGACCCACTGGAATGTGCTTTGTTCAGAAAGGGAGAAAAAGGTATTCTCCAAGGTGGGAATAGGGGTCAGAGGGCAGCAGGGAAAAAAATCCAAGGAAAACCAGGAGTTCTGGGTTCTGAGACACCATCCACATGACCAGGAGATATCAGCTGCCCCTGGGCTCTGCAAATCTGCCTCTGCCCAGCAAGAAGTGGGTCCAGGTGGCATCTTTTCAAATCCTTCTCATTATTTTAAGGGCAAATTCACATCAAGCACCAAGAGGTTAGTGGCTCCAAGTGACAAAAGAATTGCACTCGGACGGGGCGGACGGAGCAAGCTGCTTCTCACACCAGGCTGCGGGCTGGGGAGGGGGAACATGGGAGAATGACAGAATCCAGGGCTGGCCAGAATGAAAGCCTGAATGGAATAGGCTAATTTACACAGGAAGTAAGCACTTACCAGACCCTTCATCTCAACACACAAAACCCTCCGCCATATCTGGAAGCAATTACATCCAGTTAACATGATCTGCTTGCCACTAAAATTAACTGCAAACAGAAATATTTTTCACTTTTGCAACAGGGGATGCCAAGGTTTGGCCTATCCCCCCCGCCTCGAGCCATTGAATCTGGCTGCTGGGGAATATTTAGCAGCTACTCAGCTCAAAAAACAAAACCCACTCTGTAGCTGTCAGGACACAAAAAGTATAATAGTGGATAATTATGAAGCGGGGAAGGAGGGGGGAGCGGTGGCAATGAAAACCATTGTGCTAGGAATTGAGGAAGGGGCCAGCCCCGGGCCCTCAACGGGTCTGCAGTGCTTGGGAGTCCAGCCCTGGTTTTCCACGCTCAACTTCAAGGAAAGAAAAATGTTTTTAGAGTCCCTCGATTTAGCAGCGGCTTCACATTGTTTTTAGGTACCGTCTTCATCCCTTCTGCCAAGGGGACGGGGGTGGGGTATATAGGGAGGTAGACTCAGAAATGTTAGCGGATCCTTAATTTAGCAGAGTATCGAGGGGACAACTGTCACGATTTCACTTTGGCAGCGAACGGTTCCAATCCGTACCCTGTGAACGCCCTCGAAGCAGCGTTCACCTGCTCACAGAGGGGCAGGAGCTGCTGTTTATTTGAAAGGATGCAGAGAGGGCTGATGGGTTGAGAAGTATCTCCTGAGGGTGTGTGTGTGCCCAGCGATGAGCCAGGGTCCCATTCCCCAAGACTCCAGGTCCAGCTGCTGCCACCGCTGACCACGTCTCTCCTTTCCTCTTTGCACCCATCCCCGTAGTCGGTAGGAACTTATTCTTATTTCTCCTTGAACTACTGTCAACGATGCCATAAATGACAGAGACAGAGGGACAGCTTTGTTCTGAAGTTTCTGAAGGAGATGTCCTGTCCAAGCCCTCCCCGTACAGGCCCGCCCTTTCTTGGCGACACTCAGTGCAGTTCACTCCTTTGTCACCAGGGGCCTTTAAAAAAGGCAGCGGCAGCAACAGCAGCAAAAGTGACGCATCCATTTGCCAGACAACACACAAACGTCTCTTCTCAAAAAGTCAGGCCAAAGTTCCCCTCAAGAATGAGGTCAAACGCTGCTATTTTCCATGAAAATCACATTTAGAAACATTACTCACGGGCTGAAAAATACAGAAGAAGCAGTCACCTAAGTAAGTCGTCTCTCCGTAAAGATTCTAGGCTGTGATGAGGGGGAAAAATGGTCTTGATGGGTGAAAAGGAAAAAAAGTCCTCTGCCATTCTTTTCCATTTCAAAAACCACTTTATGATGAGAATAAAGGAAACGCACATCCTTTCCAACACTGTGCCCTGAGACCATGCCACGTGCATGGCCCTGGGTGACCCGTGTGCACCGTCCTATGAACAACATCATGGCAGCAAGTATGAAACTGACTTCCTCGCAGTGAGGAAGCAGGTGGGTAGGGATCTGTCGTGGAGCTCCAAACAGGCAGAGGATACATCCAAACCCAGGTTCCACTGCAGATGCGACGCCTCCCAGCTTCCCACCGTTCTGCAGGCAACAGCCTCCCTCAGAACATCCAGACACTCCGGGAAGGCAAAAGCAAGCAAAACATCCTCCCCTGAATCCCACAGACGACCCCGGCCAGCACGAGGGTCTCCGTCCTCTGCCCCAGACACCTAGGCACACACCCTCCGCTCGGTCACCACACGGCCGTCCAGGCATGGAAACGGTTAAGTCGCTCTCGCTGAATAAATCAAAAGTTCAAGGCTGCAACATACCACAATGATTCCCTCTTTACATATGACAAGAACCAGAGAGGGGCCGAAATCCCCAGCATCCTGAGCGGGGTCTCCCCGGCCCGCACAGGTTATGCTGCCAGGGTCAGGGCCGCGGACCTTTAGCGGCAGCATTCATTTCCTGAACAGGACAAGTTCTCCTGACCATAAAGCTAATAGGAACTTCCTCGCATGGCGAGCTCCGGCTGACAGGCCTACTTGTCACTGGCCACGCAGGAGGAGAGCGCTGGTTCCCATTAGTGGGTTATGATGCCAGGTGCTACTAATAAGGTACATCGGCAAGAAACAAGAGCCTGCTAAGTTGTCTCTCCAACTCTGGAAGTAATCAGGCCTGGGCTTCAGGGCTGGGAAGGGGCCTTCTTTAAAGAGGAGGGCGGGGGGAGGAGAGGGCTTTAGCTACGGTAGACCCCCGGCAGCATCTAACCTGCTGAACGGCCTAAATAAATACATTTCAAACAATCCCTCCACTCTTCCCCCAGCTACCATAAAAGACTCCCCCAAATTAACACTCATGATGTTTTTCCCCCAGCGCTCCGGGCCTGATGGATCACCGAAGGCCATTACGGTCGGCCACATCTGCTTCTCACTATGGCAAGGAGAGTTGTGCCAGCAGGCCTAATGGCATTAAGACCACAACGCTCAGCTAATCCACTTAGAGGCCAATGCCAGGCGAGGGTGGCTTGGGGCGTGGAGTGAGAGGTTCCCTTGTCAGGCCGGGTCACAAGAGAAGCAGGAAGCAAGGGAGGCGGCCCCACATGTGAGTCCCTGCTGTGTGCTTTATGTTACATGGTACCTCCTTTAACATGGCTGAATCACATTGAGAGGTAAGGCGCTAACCTCACTTCACTGAAAAGGAGCCTGACGGGTCG